>NC_057805.1:202717865-202757879 GCF_018294505.1 Triticum aestivum
GCTGATCTCGATTGTGGTTTTTCATCTAAGTATGTGGTGATGAATAACGCAAAATTCTATTAGCTTCGATGCCATGCTATACATAGTGGTTTAAATAACCTGTGTTTCTTATACTGGAAAGTAATTCAGAATTTTTTTCTGTTTCAATTAGAGCCCTGATGCAGACAAGGATTGTGTGGCTGTACATGTCACTCGCTATGAGGCGAATGACCTGAATATACGCACTGGTAAAACAGAGTTCTTAGGCTGTTGGATCCTGGAAGCCATTTGCGCTTATACCGATGTCGAGTTGTATTCCAGCCTCACTGTTTCAGGCGTGTTGTCCAGGGTGTACTGAAGCACAAGAAGTTCAAAGCTACACCTTCGTTTGTGAGGAATATTGTTCTTGTCAAGCTTACGCATGAAGATGACATGGCATGCCTCCACAAACAAGTTTGTGAGTGGCAAGGCCACAAGGTTATCTTCATGAAGGTTCACAGGATTGAACTGCTGCCGGACGTCCTCGATGATGTTCATGGCAAGGTCCATCTTGTGTCCAACCCAAATTAGATCGAGGCATGAAATAGTTGCCCCAGCTGGTGTTTAATAGTAGTTTGGATTGTGTCTAATTATCCAAACCTTGCCTATTATTGAGCCCTCTAGGGCTAGTACTCTGTTTGAATCCGTCTACGGGAACTGCTACTACTTTTGTGTGCCCATGAATCATGTGAGAACCATCGTAATTGTTGCTGAAACAGATGCGTCCTCACTAGATTTTTCATGAATATGGCATGGTAAGACATAAGTTGTCACGGTTTATCATACGATCAGTGTGTGTTTGATGAAATAGAGTACTCGTTTGAGAACTGTGCGCCAACGTATACATAAGTACTTGTAAACACTGTTGGTGCTACCCCACTTGTAAGCAGTTGTGCAAAATATGGCACATTGGCTCAACTCGCTTCAACACTAGGCTATCGACTGGCTAACAATCAATAATCTGCTGTCTGACATATAAGCAACTACGTATCTTGTTACAGTGGTTTATGCAGTTAATTGAGGCCACAATGTAAATTCCAAACGTTCACACGCTAGTCCAGCATTTATGTGGAACACCGACATTAAACTTGACTTCATAAAAAACTTGAAAAGCATAAGTTAAGCAATTTTATACATCTAAATGATTCATAGAACATAACAAACATATACTAGTTCACAACAAAAGACAAAGTTGTGAGAAGGTTTGCAAATCAGGAAAAATCAAGCAAGGCTTCTCTGGGCAAAGGGTATCCCGGCAGGCTTAAATTTCCTGGAGTTCACTCTGGTTTTTGCTTGTTGCCACCATCCAGGGTTAGGTTCTCTCATTCCAGAATAACCAATTATAATTGTGTTCTCATCTAGAATGCTGAACTGAACCATGTAGTGTACTAACCAGCTGAAATTCTTGTGCATTCCACTAAATTTAAGCACCGCTATTTGTAGAAATAAGCAGACCACAATGCCTCTTGTCCGCGCACATGTCCCAAAAACCTCCGTGCAGCCGTGCCAACTAGTCCTTGGTCCATGGATGAACTGGTAGAAAGTGCATTCTGAACTAGGATGCAGTTGTTTTCGCTCGTCCCTGCACTGCAATCAGGAAATAAAACATACGAATTAGCTTCTTTTAGATTGCGTTGGTCATTCTACCTAGTTACTACCAATGTAGGAATACCTGGAACACTAGTGGTTAGAGGAAGACAGCTAGGAATAGCCATCTCATTTTGTGCAGTTGTACTAAAACTGAGGTGTGTACTTTTAATTGCGCAGATAGAAACGGTTTGGAGACAGACATCCCTGTTTGCGCAAATACGAAATACGTTTATTTAAACAGTGACAGATATTTGCAGTGGCGTATGATTAACAGCAGCATCTATTGTGTTATAATTGGCACTAGATTGACAATATGAAAGTGCCCTTAAGTAAGTAGCATCACATCACATCAACACTACAACTAGATTAACATGCCGAACAATAGCATTAGTATTACTGTCATGAGAGTAGCACATGGTCAGTAAATGTGCAATCAAATTTGTGCAGTTCCATTGGGATGAAGCAATGTTAGCGGTGTGAGATTTAAGTGTAACTGCAAAAACACAATTCATGGGAAATAAAGCAAGACAGAAGCACTTCATAAAATGGTGGTGGCATTGCTTCAATTTATCGACGGCACTAGACCATTACTTATAGTGACATTAGGTGGCATTGCTTAATGCTTCATGTGATTTTACATTAACGGTAGCGACATGGGCATAGGGACAGCAGGGGCATAAAGTGGTGAGGCAGATGTGGTTGCCGAGAGCGGCAAACACTCAGGCAGCATGTCTGCATTTGGCCCATTTTTTATCTCCTCGGTGACAATTTCCTATGTGAGCACAGGAAATCTAGACCTGCTCATTCTGATTTGCGTTGTCCCCCAACACCCCTCATTTTCTTTCCTTTTTTGACCAAGAGACAGGTCCACTTCCCCCCACCCTTCGCAGTCCACCATGCTTTCTTTGCCTTTTCAACCAAGAGACCGGTTGGGTAGCCAGTATCTACTACTTTCCCCCGTTTCCTCTTAGAACCAAGTCCTAGATTCATGCTAGAGCTTTCCCACTTTCTTCCCTATTTGAACCAACTCTTAGATTTGACTGTATGAACTAGCTTTACCTCTAATAATAGTAAAAGTCTAGGTGGCTTTGGAAGAGCCGACAGAAGTAAAAAAGGATCCACACCGCAGCCACGTGGGGAGCTGGGGCAGTAGAGCAAGGCAGGTTTTGAAGGAATATATACTTGAGGGTCGTCGACATGTGGCAAAGACGGCATCGAGAGGCCGCATCTAGGCCACAATACCGCAGGGAGGAAGAAGGGTTCGGAGGACCTCCCGAGCCGGTGCTCTCTCAGAGAGTACGACACGGCCACCGACCGGTACGCGCGGGCAACCGTTGGTCTCCTCCCTTGCCGCCGGCGACAGCGTGAACGATGCACCTACACCCCTGCCCCGGTCGAGGTGGTCCGGCCGGATTTGTGACCAGCCATGAGCAGAGAGAGTGTGGCCACCTATGTCTTGCTTAGATCTGGAGAGCATGAGAGAGTGAAAGAGAGGAACCCTAGTAAAGCAAGCGCTAAGGCTCCTGCTTATATATATAGTGGAGTGATTTTGTTGTACCAGCTTAAAAAATGCGCTCCTACGTGTACCCGTGAGTGGGTGTGAGAGAACTAGTGCTGCGTGCACCGCTTCTCTTCGTGAGAGTACAATATACTATGCCCAAAGAACGTTCGCCACAAGAGTAATAGTATAAGTGTGTGACGTGTGAGCTAAAATAAAAGGTGCACGACGTCTTTTGTTTTTAGAAGTTCTGAGGGTAGGGTGTGAAGAGCACATATGTGTGTGACGTCTACCTACAGATAGACGGTGGGTGCGAGAGGACTCGGGAGAGTTGTGACTCGTGAGGGTGCGTGTGGCGTGAGAGAGAGGGGGCATGTATCAATGCAATGCATGTGTCCGTAAATCATTATCCGATAAACGTTCGCCATAAGCCGTTTCCTAACGAACGCCGTAAGAACCATTAGATCGGCATCCGACAGTGTCAGTTTTTCCATGTCATTTAACAGAACAACCACTCCTCCTACACACAAATCTCCACGTGAGTGTTAGCAACCGCCGTATGCTCCTCCCTCCGTTCCAAAATGCAGTGCATATAGCTTTATTGAAAATTCGAACCTCGCAAACTTTTACCGAGTTTTCGTGTACCAAAATGCACATATAGAATACCCAGTATATATCATTTCATTCATCTTTGAGAGGTAACTATAAAGATGGGGGAGGAGTCTACAAAGAAAGATCGTCGTATCACCTGCAGCAATTTCAACCGTCCTTTGGTGTGGAGGAATATCATAGGAACTCTATATGATATGATTTTTATAGGATTTTTTCCTTTAGAGCCAATTGGTTCATAGGAATAGATTCATATACTCCGCATTTCAAAGGAAATAAACATGATATCATTTTTATAGCTTTAGAGCCACTTGGTTCATATGAATGGATTCCTATACTCCCATAATTTCAAAGGAAAATTAACATTAGCGTATATTCAATAGAAAAGTTCCTATGATGTGAACCAAGTGGCATCTCTTTTCCAATCCCTCCTCATAGGAATTGAGATACATGTCATCTCTAGATTCAATAGAAAAGTTCCTATGATGTGAACCAAATGACATGTCTTTTTGAATCCCTACTCATAGGAATTGAGATACATGTCATCTCTTTCCCTACAACTTCCATGTATACATCTTCTATTCCTAAATAGCTAGTACAGCCAACTAGTAGCTTTTTTCCCTATACATGCAACTATGGCACAATAACACGTCATGCATGCAAGTCATAAATCACATTATTTTTGTACTCTACACATGCAAGCACCACATCATCAATTCGTGCATGTTACTCATAAGTTATTTCTTGCATTAAATTTTGTATTGACAATGTATGTGCTATTCACGTGCACACATATGTAGTTCACATTCACATTTTTGTTAGAAATGTCATTCTTTTAACTGCAATTCATTTTTTCTCTTTGTACTCCCTCCGTCTAGGTGTGTAAGTCATCTTCCAAAAACCAAATAATCCCAAAACACTTAGGCACGGTACATTAACTCCCTCCTCATTTCTTGTTTCGTGACATATCAACTAATAAAAGATATGGGCCGTGCATGCTTTCAATGGCTTGAGACTTTCAAACATGACATGCAGTGGTTAATTCATTGCATGGAATGCTATTAACTAGCAAAAAAACCTAAGATGACTTATACACCTAGACGGAGGGAGTATTACATTTTCATTTTAAGCATACATTCACTTCCCATTAGTTATAGATGTTTTTCGAGGAACTTTTATGCATTATCTATACCCCTATATAGTGTGCGAATAACTTTGAAAGATGGTCGTTGGATGAAGCTAATCTGACAGTGCAGAGATAGCTAATCCGAGCACTACTAGCCGTTGGATATCATCAACATTCCACCAGATTCTGCCACATGTACAATCTAGAAGACTCCATGGTTGAACTTAAGCATAATGCACAAACCTCAAAACACAAGAACTTCTCCTTTGTTCTAGAGTCTTCCGTATCATAATTGCCCAAACTTTTTTTCTAAATGAATTGCCATTTTTTTTAACTTTATGCTTTACAATGCGCAATCCCATGAATCTTACCCTTTTTATAAAACTAATTGATTTTGAATGAGATGAACTATAAGAACTAAAGGAACATCTACATCATGCATATATGAGTCAAAGCTTACATGCTATAGTGTGTATTTATTCATAATTTGGTTTCCAAATCTCATGCGTTCAATGCATGTGTACCTTACAAGTTTTCTATAGAGTAGCAAATTTCACGCTACTGAGGGATCAAAATGCAGGGCCCATGCATCATTGCCTTTCGGTCGAACCTACGTCCACAACTTTTTGTACGTATATCTCCACTGGTCCCCGAACCCAATATGCTGCCTCGTTCCCGTAAAACCAAGTGGCCCACACATATTAAGGCGTCGACTCAAACTCAATCCCTCTCCCGTTTACTACGACATGGCCCCGCACACCGTAGTACTCCTACAAACCCTACCGCCGCATGCATCATCGGTTTTCTTCAAGAGGACGAGGGAGAAGCGGATTTGTAGTGGAGGCGCTTTCCAAAAAAAGATTTGTAGTGGAGGCCCCTACCCTAGGGTGCCCTAGGTAGCTGCCGCACGCATCATTGGTTTTCTCTTTTGTTTATGATCTTGCGCCCTAGAGTGAAATGATGGTTGCTTCGTCCGTCCAGCTTAATGCGAGAAAGGTGGTGCTTTGTGATTTGACCCCTCATCGCTCATTTACTACTACTACGGTGCTACGAACGGGGTGCCTCCAAGTCCAACCGCTGCTCCGAACTATAATTTGTTGCATTGCACGTGGAACAAGACGGTGGTTGAGCCACATGTTGGCCAAAGGGGTCCTGTTAAGTGTGTCGCCATTTCGTGTGTGGACTGGCCCTGCTGGAGTTGCTATGCCAACACGACAGGAGCAACCTACCACTTGGTTTTGCTCCTTGGTGAATCCCGACTATATTGATCTAAAAAAATACTGTACTACCCTCTCTGTCTCGGTTTATAGGGCGTGCACGTAGTTCTAGGTCATCCATTTGACTAACTAAATATGAGTTACTATGTCACAAAAAGTATATCATTGGATTCTTAAGTGAATGTAGTTTCTAAACATATAATGTTCATCACATATATAGCTAGCTAAATTCTCAACCTAGAACGACGTGCATGCCTTGTAAACCGATACGGAGGAAGTAGTAAAAATGAGGTGATTTTACCGAGCGATGGGCGGGGGAGCATGGCCTGTCATGCGGTCCCACGTGTCATGATGTACCAAGGCGATGCGCGTGTCCCTCTTGAGGCAGAACAATGGCAGAAGCAATACCAGGTGGTTTTCTTGAAGGAGATGATGGTGAAGCAAAGTGTGAAATAATGGTTGCTTCGTCCGTTGGGAAGGTGCGGCATTGTGATTTGACGTCTCGTTGCTCATTACTACTACTAGGGCAGTACGACTGGGGTGCGTCCCCCCTGCTGTTCTGCACTGTTATGTGGTGCATGATACGCCGACTCGGTTGCTATATATCCCACATGTCGGCGAGAGGAAGTACATAATTCATGAAAGCGAGCGTCGACGGAGGGGTACAAGACACGGCTTGGTTTTTGCTGCTTCGCACGATCCATCGATACAAACCCGGACTAAAAAAAGGTGAGGG
This sequence comes from Triticum aestivum, assembly GCF_018294505.1. Taxonomy (NCBI): domain Eukaryota; kingdom Viridiplantae; phylum Streptophyta; class Magnoliopsida; order Poales; family Poaceae; genus Triticum; species Triticum aestivum. The sequence goes on from NC_057805.1 coordinate 202,724,660, forward strand.
TAGGTATTTTCCCGGCGGCAGGCAGGGGAGTTTGGCATAGTCTGTTCGAGACAACGAGGCAGGAAGGGAAACAAGAAAATAAAGGTTGAGCGACTTAGTTTTGGGAAAATCTGATTTTACGGAGTACGTACCCACTATGGAGGTAGTACTACTTACTACTCCCTCCTTTCCGTTTTATAGGGCTCATCTAAAAAATTCTTTTTTCTGTTTTATAAGTCTCAATTCTACTAGTAGTAGTAGTACCATCACATGTTTGGATTTTGAGGTGCGTTAAATCACCCGATGCAAGCAGTGTCAAGAGAAAACTCACCAATGCATGTAGAGTTCATGGAAATTTAGTGGTCATGCATGCATTCGTTCTAATTAATGCCTCGGTAAACATAACTTCTTTAGAAAAATGAGCGTACTAATTACCTATGGAAACTACGAAATTAATTCCACCACTCACCGTCTACCTTGGTTGGAGAGATTTTGAAATTGAGTCATAAACCAGAAAGGAGGGAGTAGTAAAATAGCCTAGGGTAGCCTGCTGCACCACGGACTCCGAGGAAATTGCTGTAGTAGTACTACTCCTATATACCACTGTACTACTCCTACTACTGAAAGACATATATTTCAAACAATATGATAATCTCTCTAACCAAGGTAGGGACAGGAGTAAACGGAGGGAGTACTAGTAAGAAAGCTTCACCTCGTCCTGCGAGTCACCGCGTCCGTGGGCGGAGGAGACGGCGTACTAAGCAAGCTTCTTCTCGTTCTACGAGTTGACGAGACACATCAAAAGTACTCCAGTGTATAGAGCCTTGCCTCTAAGGTAGGCCCCACATGGTTTGCCTCTTTTTTAAAATAATGCTTCAAGTCACAATTTGTTTGTTCACCCGTGGTAGACGATCCTCCATCAAGTGGACAACCAGTACACGTGTCAAATTACCACGTGGGCTGCCTTTTCGTACAGAAATGAGCTCCACCGTGTACCCGTGCGGGTGTGGTTGGGAAAGAGAGGGGAGTACGTGCGCCGTGCGTGCACCTCTTCTCTTCGTGCACGTCCCCCACATACATGGGTGTGTGTGAGAGAGATACAAACCTAGACATAATGCGCCGTCCATCCCCATGCCTCCACCCAGTCTGACCACCAGTCACCACCATGCCCCACTCCTCCTCACCTTATCTCTCATCATTCTCGAGATATCATTTTTTCGATGAAATTCTCGAGATACCATTTTTCTGATAAAATTCTCGAGATATCATTAGTTTTTACACATGGGATTACTCTTGCATGGGACAATCACAAAAGGTGTTTTGTAAAAAAATGCATCTTGATATTCCGTGCAATGCACGGGCATCTTGCTAGTCCATGAAAACAACACATGGGAAAATTTCACGGCGGACGAGGGATTTGAATGTGCTGGGAGGGGCTGTTTGGATCTTGCCCGGGGTAGCCAAAATATTGGCGAACCTTTTGTCCACCGATGCCTTTGCCACCGATGAACGAGGAATGGCTCGGGTGCTCATGCATCCTCCAGCGCGCACGTTGGAGACGAGCTCGCACGAGCTGTGCTAGTTTTGTCCCACCACACCGCCCGAGCCGGCCGCAGACCGACCGGCGACCCACAAATTACGCCATCCAACCGTAGCCGCACACATTCTGACAGCAACTCAACCAACCGGACGAAATTCATGCAAACACGGCGATATTTCATATAAACAATGACAGAATTCATATAAAATACCAGATTTTCATACAAACATGACATATTTTATTACATTCAAATCAACTAAACGGTGCTAGTTCTGGACAGCGCAGGTATATAATACCTGGCCTAAATGGTCGCCCGCCGATCCATTTGTGTTCCTCATGTGTGGCAGCACGATCACCGGACTGCTGGGAGCCTCGGAGGTATAGGCTTCAGCGCAAAGGATGGCTCGCTTCCCCACTGCCCAACTGATATCGTTGGCTGATGCCCAAGATGATGGTGGAAGGGGGCTTCTCTGCTTCCGTGGAGCCCATGCAGGGTCGACGAAGGTCCTCACAACAAAAGGATCCGGCAAGACACCTGCTGTGTACGCCGGCGTCGCCTCCACGGTGGCCTTCATGGGACCCAAGCGGCGGCGACCTCCCGTGTTCTACTTCTCCTCAATGATGGCGGCGGACGCGGAGGCGCTGGCCACCGACTCGTCGCTCTCCACGCACCTGACTTCTGTCTCTGCTGGCATGGCACGGCCGCCGGCATGGGAGTCTCGGCCACAGAAACGGGAGACGCGGTCGCAGACACGGGAGGCGCGATACGAGGCGGCGGCATGGATGGCAGCGATGACGCCCGTGCGCTGCTCCTCGTCGAGCTGGCCTGGAGCGGTGATTTGCTGAACCGCGCGCCGACTTGGGGTGGCAACTGGCTCCGTCGGGCGAGGGGAGGGAGGTGGATCAGCGAGCTGAATAGCTCGTATTCGACGGGCTCGGCGGGCCACCCGGCCAGCTTGGATGCGGGATAACTACTCTTCGTAAGCCATTGTAAGAGTGGACAAAATGGTGAAGGAGGAGATAGGGGAGTGGCAGAGGTGTGCGATTCTTGGCCGGCGTCCGGCCTCGTTTAAATAGGAGATTAAATAGACGACGGACGGGAGGAGCTCGGCCAGCGTTGCATTTAATGCCGGTCCGGTCATGAACGGGCGTGTGTCCAGAGTGGGTTTCTCGGCTTGCACACGGGTTTCATGGAGGCATTTGAATGTGGCAAGGAGGCGCGTTCAGCCGGGCGTGCAGCGATTGGCGCCCTCGACTCTGACGTACGACACCGCGCCGTTCTTCCACTGATGTGTGGGCTCTTTGGGTACATGGCCTGCATGTCAGTGACCCAACACATGCAGCGCACGGTAGAGGAACTTTTGGTGGGCCAGGGCGGTCAGAAGCGGGCATTTCATAAACCGATGATTGTTCATTAAGTGTGACGTTATCTATTTCATGTAGATAAGCCTACTATATAATGTAAGAGAATTTTAAAATTTTCATATATACGTTGATAGCCTGTTCGATACGTTGTGATTCATAAAGATCGCTGCAAACATCAATGTTCTGCTTATCACAGATAAGATTGATTAATACCTGTAATAATCCATGTCCTTAACAAAGGGTGCATGCACGTATAGGTTGAGCGTGTGTCTTGCATCGTGTGTTCTGTGCATGCAGACGTGCGAGTGTTGTGTGCGTGCATGTGTACATTTCAGTGTTGCATGCATGTGTGCGTACATGTGTGTGTTCGTGAGTGCATGTGTACGTGTTAGTGTTGCACGCCTGCATGCGTGTGTGTTTGTTATGTGTACGTGTCAGTGTTTCATGCTTGCATGTGTGCCTGTGCCTGTTCGTGCGAGTGTTGCGTGCGTGCATGTGTATGTGCGGGGTGAGGCTACACGTCAGTCGACTGACTTTTTCATCTCTGGCCAGTACATTTTCTAGCCGTTGGATACGAAATCAAGGGCCTGCAGTTTATCTTCAACCTCCACCCCCCTGAGCCGCCAGCCATCACCGGCCGAACCGCTGGCCTGTGCTGCCATGCCGCCCCGCCCGCCCCGGAACCACTCCCCACGGCCGGTTCGCCGCCGCCCCGGCCATCCCTCTAGGCCCCCCCGCGCCGAGCTTTTTGTCCGGCGATCCCCACGCCACCGCCCAATCACCGCGCCCCCACCACCGGCGACTGCCAACCAGAGGTCTCACGACTTCGAAGCCCCACGGAGCACTAATTTATTACCATTTCTGTCCTTCATATACGCGCTGACGGGTGGGCCCTATGGTAATGTGCGCTACTGAATGTGGACCATTTGACTAGTGAATTGATCGTGTCATCAACAAATTACGGAGCTCTATGGTGAGCCAGTGACAATATGATCACCCTAAAATGTATTTTATTAACACAGTACATACTCAAACTACCATTTCTTTCTTTCATAGACGCGCTGACTGGTGGGCCCCATGGTTACGCGCCCCGATGGTGCGACACTAGTTGCGCCACATGGAACATTTGACTGGTCAATTGATTGTGTCATCAACAAAATACGGAGTTTTACGGGTGAGCCAGTGACCGTATAATCACGACATGTATTTTTTTAACACGGTACAGACGCAAGCGCTCATATATACGCGCAAGCACTCACCACTATAAGCGCACACACACAGACCCTACCCTTATGAGCACCTTCGAGAGAGTGAGCCAGCATATGATCTTGAGATTTTACGAAGTCACCATAGGTGCCTCGTAGTCGAGTGGAACGCCTCCTCCCACTGAACGCACATCACCGAAAAATACTAAAATTAACCCAGGATAAATGCGAGCACCAGGACTTTGACCCTGGTGGGCTCGGGAAATCACTGTCCTCCTAACCATCCAACCACAGGTTGGTTAGCACCACAAAATGTATGTGGTGACTGTGATGAGCTTATTCTGAAGTCCAGTGACCATATCATGCTTTCGTTTCAAATACAATGACCGTAAGTGTCGTCAACAAAATACGGAGCACGCATCAAATACAATGTCCATCAGTGTCATCAACAAAATACAGAGACGTATCGTGAGCTAGATATCGTATGATCACCACGAGAATGTATACGGTGACCGTAATGAGCATATTCTGAAGTCTAGTGACCGGATAGTGCTTTCGCTTGAAATACAGTTACCATCACACGTGAATGTGTCAGGGGCATGCATACTTTTAGAGGGCCGAGAGATAGTTTGTGTGCGTACGTGAAAGTGGTGTAGAAAGAGGGGGTGTCCGGTGGAGACGAGGAGAGATATGCCTTTCATTTCTCTTTCCCGTGACTAATATTTTAGGAGAAAATATAAATAGTCACAATGCAGAACAAATATTTTTGGATGCACCATGCAGTTATCTTTCATGTATAACATCGTACTATTGTATATGCTTATTTTCTTAGTGGCTGATTGCGTGTGTGGTGTGGTGGGCACATCATTTCTAGTTGTGGTGGGTCAACATGAGGACTCATGGGTCGGTTCTATCCTGCGCCACATAGGTTGGACCGAGACGCATTATACAAAGACCCAAGTGGAGGACTCGGCGTACAACACAAAGCTACCAGAGTCTTGGAGGACTCTATCCCACTGGTGATAAGCCGACTATATATGATTTGTAACCCTAGGCCCCGAGTATGTTATAGAAGCCTGGGGTCTGGTTCGTCGATAGTATACACACACGCACAATGTTGGTATTCACGTGTACTTTGTACACACCCCTATCACTAATATACAGTACTAGGAGTAGGCTTTTTCCTCAACTCCAAGGGTCTGGACCTGGGTAAAACTTTGCCTCGTATTACCATCCAGCCTAACAGTCAGGGATATCCTACCGAATGATTTGATGGAATCATATCTGCCAACTACTAAGAGAGAGGTGTGTCTGTGGGGGGGATGTGTGCGAGAGAGGCCTAAAGATAATGTGCGTGCGGGAGACATGTAGGCACATATAGGTGTGTATAGAGGGCTAGTGTAGACCGTTCGTGTGTATACATGCATGTGAGAGAAATAGTGTTTTACAACTGAGATTAGTAAAAAGAGTAGTACATATTAGTCAGAAAGAGAGAGAGAGAGAGAGAGAGAGATAGAGAGAGTGTCTGCGTGAGACACCCCGACACCCTGGGAGAGATTGTGAGCATGTGTGAAAGAGAAATGCCGATGTATATAAAGTGTGTGCACTTACGTGTTAGATAGAGAGATATATAGCGCGTTTGTGAGTACGGGCCGAGGCATGCTGCATCTACGTGTAAAAGGCGGTTCTATGCATTAAATTAAAATATAAATGGCATTATTATTTTCGGACAAGATCGTGAATTTTGCAATTTGCGTATGAAGGAAAATCGGTCTATCAGACACCCATACTTTATTGGATTCTAGCATGTGCATGTGTTTATTTCATATTACCGATTCATATAGTGAGAGCGGTTTGAAATACAGGCAATGCATTGCTTTTGCAATTCATGTATAAACATTAATTAGTGCACTCCATGTTGTTAGTGTGAAGCACTTTATACATTTATCACTTACATGGATACATTCCAAATTGCTAGCTACAAAATAGAATACATGTTGAATTCAACATAAAGGGGGTTTCGAAGATTCGAATTCATAGGAAGTGCATTCATCTATTTGAATCCGACATAATGGCATTTGTAAATCAGATCTAAAAGGGGCATCAATCTTTGTTGTGCGTTTGAACATGCTATATATTCATACGCATGTCTAACTATTTTTTTGCAACCAAGGAGATTATATTTGGAATCATGCATGAACTGAGATAAGTTGCATATTTTTTTAATATATACTCATGTACAATGTATATTCAAATGTATCCCCTCCATTCCAAAATAATTGTAGTTTTAGGATTTTCAAGAGTAAAGGTTTGTGAAGTTTGACAAATCCTGAAAGTTCAATTCAAGAGAACCGAAAACGTTATGCTTCTGCTCCCAAATATTGAATGAAGTGCCAAATAAGCCTCTAGTCACCCGATACTGCGCGAGACTAATGTTTGGTGGTAGGAAATTTGTGTCCTGACTCTGGCCTGTGTAGCCTATCGGCCCGATGTCCAAAGGTCTAAACTGGGGTAGGTTTGTAACTTCACCAAGAGGCCAGTCCCAACTGCCTCCGAGAAGCATTCATACGCCATGGGCGCCTAAACACCCATGCGCTCGGCTGAAATCTATCCCGCCCACCATTTGGGACACCTGAGATTACTATCCTACCCCCAACCCGAAATATGTCCGAAATTTTAGATGGGGGCAAAGTTTGTAACTTTCCCCAAATTTCGAACAAGCGCGTCCCAAACCGACACATTGTTCCCCCTTAGTTCCCCTCCCTCCGTTTCCCCATTCATACTCTGTGGGCGCCAAAACACCCTCTCCACCAGCTGCAAAACCGCAGCCTCCTCCGTCCTCCACCCCATCACGCCCAATCCACCGCCACCCTCCTCCATCACGCCGGAGCTGGTACCCCAACGTCGTCGTCCAACGCAACCGCAACCCCAATGCCCTCAAGGACTTAGCAGCTGAAGCCAAGGCAGAGCTGCCTCCACGACGCCAACGCTAATGTGCGCCGTACCAGAACCACTTCGCCCACACCATCCTGCGCCTCACCGCTGCCGCTCCACTGTCGCAACCGTCCACCGCACCGGAGCTATTCCCGCTACGCCATCGTTCGCCACCTCGGATCTGGTTCCCCGCCGCTGACAGACGGCCACCGTACCACACTCAACAACTTGGCCATGGGTTCGTCGAAGGCTCCACCATGCTCCACAACTTCTCGTTTCCAGCGAACCACACGAAGATCGTTGGAAAAAAAGGAGGACACATCACTGCCAGCAGAAAGAGGTACTCCTCTTCCCTTATTTGTGCAAATCTTATGTCTCTGCTCACACCGTATTCATCCCACGAAAGAAACTAGTTGAGCGCTTCTTACTCCATCTTCTTCGTGATACTAAATGCACAAGGTTCCTTCCCATTTACTATTTCACCTTTGCTAGAGGTCAGTACCCCACGTGGATTTCAATTAAGGGTCAGCGAACTGCAACTAAAAGAAGCAGCACCCGCTTAGGCGTGCGGAGCACCTAGTCCGCCTGTTCACCGGGGAAGCGGCGCATCGGTGTCTATCATAGGGGTGTGGGGCACAGGAGCTGCTTGCGCCCAATCTGGAGGTCGGCGGGGCTTGAAGGGATGGCCGGGGGGCGGTACCAAGCACGGCGGTGCGGTGAGGTCGAGGGGAGGCGGAGGCAGGGGACTGGGCCGGTGGTCGCTGGCGTTTCAAGGAAGATCGTAACACTGACTGGCTGGAGGTAGATGAAGGCAATCTGTCCATTCTTTGTACATCGGACGGTGCAAAAAAATGGACTGACCTATTTGTTTTCAGTCGACTATTATTTTCATAGGACTACAGCTTGTGCTGTGCTGGAGGAGCATCTGCATTTCCCAACCATCCCTGTGCTTATATTTCAAAATTCTAGAATCTAGTAATTTCGTGTGCCATGCATGTTGTAGAGCTATCATATGTCTCCCATCATTTATTTCTCACTGACCTGCTATCTGCTACCTTTACACTGTATTACTTGTGCACACACTTCACCCATACTCACACTATTGTTTTTTTATGCATGGGTATTTCAGACTCTGACGCAATGTTGATGAATACAAAAAAGAAAAGACAGAAGTCACTCCAGTGTAATTCGAAGATAGGCACTAAGCGTTTCAGCGCTCTAAAGGGTGTAGTGCCAGTAGATGGAGACAGTAAACGTAGCTCTGCAGTTGATGATCTCAATTGCCACACACAACCATCCAAGGTGCTTGCTTTAACTTCGCGCTGTCAAATGTGGTTGCATGTTGCGTATGGTGTCTAGCTTGTATAGCTTCCAATTTGGTTAAATTGCATCTGCTTACTTTACACATTATACCTTTGATAATGACATGCCTTCCTGTTTTTGATACATACTACATATGTCTATTAACCATGTTTGTACATCAAACTAATGCTCTTTTGTATCCCTCATCAATCACTTATGATGAGACAGTCACCCCAGTGGGTTACTGTGAGACGCGCTACTCGTTTAAAGAGTGCAGTGTCATCCTCCCCACATGATTCTCAAGAAACAACAAGGCTAAATGAAGATAGTCAACGTAGCTCTCTAGTTAATGACCGCAATTCCCCCACACCACCATCGCAGGTGCTTGCTCTTACTTGGCAGTGTGATATGTGGTTGCATGTTGCATATGGTGTCTACCTTGTAATGCTTCTAATTAGGGTAAATTGCATCTTCTTAGTTAACACATTATACCTGTGAATATGACATGCCTTCCTGTTTTTGGTACATACTACGTCTTTCTATTAACCATGTTCTTACATCAAACTACTTTTCTTGTGTATCCCTCATCAATCACTTCTGACGAGACACCTTTAAGTTGACAGTGTAATATTGGTTGCATCTTGCATATCATTTAAAACATGTATTGCCTCTAATTCATTGAAGTGCCACTTATAATGAGACACATCTAACTTTGTAGAGTGATTTTGGTTGGATCTTTCATATGGTGTCTAGATTGCATTGCTTCCAATTTGTTGAAATGCCTTCTGCTTAGCGTTTTTCGTACATATTCCATCCTCCTACAATGTGGTTGCCATACATAAAAGTTGTGTTCGTCAGTATCATGCATCAACGGTTTGGTAGTGTGAATTTCATTCCTTTTTCTTGTGTGTTTACTTGACAAGGCAAAATCTAAAAGGACGAAGGCACGGAATGATGGTGGTCCTCTGGAGCAACCGAAACAGATGATCTCTGCAGATTCTCCTGCTACTCCTATTGTAGTGCAAGTTCCAAATCTCATCTCCCCTACTCCACAACCCCAGGTGCTTGCTCTAACATGGCAGTGTGATATCTGGTTACATGTTGCATATGGTGCCTAGCTTGTATTGCTCCTAATTTGTTAAATTGCATCTCCTTAGCTTACACATTATACATGTGAATATGACAGGCCTTCCTGTTTTTGGTACATACTACATCTGCCTATCACACCATGTTCTTACATCAAACTACTGTTCTTGTGTATCTTGCATCTATCGCTTATGATGAGACAGTCACTCCCGTGGGTTAGTATGAGACGCGCTACTCTTACAAAGAGTGCAGTTTCATCCTCTCCACATGATTCTCAAGAAACAGCAAGCCTAAATGAAGATATTGAACGTAGCTCTGTACTTGAAGACCGCACTTCCCCTACACCACCATCGCAGGTGCTTGCTCTAACTTCGCAGTGTGATATGTGGTTGCATGCTACATACGGTGTCTAGCTTGTAATGCTTCTAATTAGGGTAAATTGCATCTGCTTAGTTTACACATTATACCTGTGAATATGACATGCCTTCCTATTTTTGGTACACACTACATCTATGTGTTAACCATGTTCTTACATGAAACTACCTCTCTTCTGTATCATGCATCAATCACTTACGACGAGACACCTTTATTCGTTGCATATGGCATATATTTCTAGCCTGTTGCCATGTATTGCTTCTAACTTGTCAAATACATTTGTTAGGCCACCCTTTTAATTTGGCAGAGTGATATTGGTTTCATCTTTCATATGGTTTCTAGCTTGCATTGCTTCTAACTAGTTCAAACACCTTGTGCTTAGTTTACACTTTATACCTCTTACATGTCAATACGTCATGCCGTCCTGTTTTTCATACATATTCCATCCTCCTATCATGCGGCTGCCTTACATGAAAGTAGTGTTCGTCAGTATCATGCATCAATGAGTTCTGAAGAACAAATTTTATTTCTTTTTCTTGTGGGTTTGACTTGTCAAGGCAAAATCAAAAAAGAGGAAGGAAAAGAGTAAGGAAGGCGATGATGGTGGTCCTCTGTACGGATTCTCCTTGTACTGCTAGTGCATTACAAGTTCCAAGTCTCTGCTCCCCTACTCCACCATCCAAGGTGCTTGCTCTAACTTGGCAGTGTGATATCTAGTTGCATGTTGCATATGGTGTCTAGCTTGTATTGCTCCTAATTAGTGTAAACTGCATCTGCTTAGCTTACACATGATACATGTGAATATGACATGCTTTCCTGTTTTTGGTACATATTGTATATGTCTATCGCACCATGTTCTTACATGAAACTACTCTTCTTGTGTATCCTGCATCAGTCACTTATGATGGGACACCTTTAACTTGGTAGTGTGATATTTGTTTGCGTCTTGAATATGATTACTAGCATGTAGTGCTTCTAGTTTGATGAACGCCACCTATGACGAGACAGTTTTAACTTGGCAGAGTGATATTGATTGCACCTTCCATATGGTGTATAGCTTGCAGTGCTTCTAATTTGTTGAAGTGCCTTCTTCTTAGTTACCACATCATAGGTGTGAATATGTCAAGCCGTCCAGTTTTTCGTACATATTCCATCCTCGTATCATGAGTTTGCCTTTCATCAGAGTAGTGTTCGTCAGTATCATACATGAATAAATTCTGAAGAGCGAATTTTATTCCTTTTTCTTGTTGGTTTGACCTCACAATGCAAAATCAATAAAGCGGAAGGAAATTGGTAAGGCATTGGATGATGGTGGTCCTTCCAAGCAACTGAAATAGGGGGTCTCTACAGATTCTACTCCGCCATCCTCCCAACAAGATTCGCAAGACAACGCATGGCTAGACAGTCAACGTAGCTGTGTAGATGATGAGCACATCTCCCCTACTCCACCATACATGTGCTTGCTCTAACTTGGCGCTATTATATGTGGTTGCATGTTGCGTATGATGTCTAGCTTGTATTGCTTCTAACTTGGTTGAATTGCATCTGCTTACTTTACACATAATGCATGTGAATATGACACGTGTTCCTGTTTCTAGAACATACTATATCTGATCACACCATGTTCTTACATCAGACCACTGTTCTTGCATATCTCGCATCAGTCACTTATGATAAGGCACCTTTAAGTCGCCACTGTGATATTGGTTGTGTCTTGCATATGATTTCTAGCATGTACTGCTTCTAATTTGTTGAAACGCCAGACAGTTTGAACTTGGCAGAGTGATATTGGTTGCACCTTTAATATGGTGTCTAGCTTGCAGTGCTTCTAATTTGTTGGAATGCCTTCTGCTTAGTTACCACATCATAGGTGTGAATATGTCATGCCGTCCTGTTTTTCGTACACATTCCATCCTCGTATCATGTGTTTGCCTTTCATCCGAGTAGTGTTCGTTAGTATCATGCATGAATGAGTTTTGAAGAGCGAATTTTATTCCTTTTTCTTATCGGTTTGACTTCACAATGCATAATCAATACAACTGAAGGAAATTAGTCTGGCTGTGGATGATGGTGGTCCTTCGGAGCAACTCAAACAGAGGGTCTCTACAGATTCTACTCCGCCATCCTCCCAACAAGATGCGCAAGAAAACACAAGGCTGGACAGTCAACGTAGCTGTGTAGATGATGAGCGCATCTCCCCTACTCCACCATCATAGGTGCTTGCTCTAACTTGGCACTATTATATGCGGTTGCATGTTGCATATGATGTCTAGCTTGTATTGCTTCTAACTTTGTTGAATTGCATCTGCTTACTTTACACATAATGCCTGTGAATATGACACCTGTTCCTGTTTCTAGAACATACATGTAGATGATGAGAACCTCTCCCCTACTCCACCATCATAGGTGCTTGCTCTAACTTGGAACTGTTATATGTGGTTGCGTGTTCCGTATGATGTCTAGTTTGTATTGCTTCTGATTTTGTTGAATTGCATCTGCATAGCTTACAACTTATACCTGCAACGATCACTTAGCCATAAGACACATTTAACTTTCGAGTGTGATGTAGGTTGCATCTTGCATTGTCTTCTAGCTTGTACTGCTTCTAATTCTTGAAATGGCACTTACGATGAGACACTTTTTACCTGATAGAGTGATATTGGTTGCATGTTCATATGGGGCCTAGCTTTCATTTCTTCTAATTTTATTGAAATGCCTTCTGCTTACTGTTTTTTCATACATATTCCATCCTCCTATCGTACGTCTAAATATGCAATGCTGTCTTTTTTTGTATATATTCCATCCTCCTATCCTGCGCTTGCCTTACATCAAAGTAGTGCTCATCTATATCATGCATCAACCAGTTTTGCAGAGCTAATTTTATTCATCGTCTTTTGGTTTTGACTTCATAAGGCAATATCAGAAAATAGGAAGTAAAAGAGTAAGTTAGGGGATGTTGGTGGTCCTCCGGACCGACGCAAATAGAGACTCTCTAGATTTGCCACTGCTACTGCTAATGAAGTTGAAGTCCCAAGTCTACATGATGAGTTCATCTCCCGTACTCCACCATCGCAGGTGCTTGCTCTAAGTTGACAGTGTGATAATTGGTTTCATGTTGCATATGTTGTCTAGCCTGTATTTCTTCTATTTTGATTGAATTGCACCTGCTGAGTTTATACGTTATACATGTGCATATGACATGCCTTTCTGTGTCTAGAATACACTGCATCTATCAATCATACCATGTTCTTACATCAAAGTACTGCTGTTGTGTATCCCGCATCAGTCACTCATGATTGGACGCTTTTAACATGACAGTTTGATAGTGGTTGCATCTTGCATTGATTTCTACATTATACTGCTTCTAATTTTTCGAAATGCCACTTATGACAAGACACTTTTAACTTGGCAGAGTGACATTGGTTGCATCTTTCATATGGTGTCTAGCTTGCTTTACTTCTATTTCTTGAAAATCCTTCTGCTTAATTTACACATCGTAGCTGTGAATATGTCACGCCGCCCTGTTTTTCTTACATATTTCATCCTCATATGGTTGTCTTACATCAAAGTATTGCTTGTCTGTATCATGCATCAATGAGTTCTGAAGAGCGATGTTATTCTTTTGTGTTGTGGGTACGGCTTGACATGGAAAAGTCATAAAAGAGCAAGGAAAAGAATATAGTAGGGAATGGTGTTACTCGTCGGGTGAAATGGAAAAGGATCTGCCCTCGAGATTCAGCTGGTACTTATAGTGAAGTAGAAGGTCCAAGTCCACTGGCTAAATCTACAAACACAGTATCACCTGCTCCACCAGCTGCAGCATCTGCTTCAACTGTACCAGCATCTCAACGAGTTACTCGTTCGTTTGCTCCGGAACTGGCCAGTTCCCAAGCTGTCATCACATCTAACACTACTTCCAAAGCACTGCTAACACAACAGGACTTGGCAAGATCAGATGAACCTCATGAGCATCAACACCAAGACAGTACCTGACCGAGTCAAGTTGCAGTTGCATGCTCCTTTATATGTACTCTCACAGTTTGATGTGCACTAACACTTTCCATATTTGTTGTTGAACTAGCACCACGGCGCAAGCGGAAACAGACATCAGGGATAATGCTTGACAGATTAACAAAATCTAAAGGAGGAAGAATGGAGATCCATTTTGAGGCAGGTTTAAAAAGGCCACGTGATGCTATAGAGTCAGCCAAGTTAGTATCAGAGGCAGCCGTTGCCGTTAGGTGTCATGCACGTATCCTCCCAACATGGATCTAGTACAGGAATGAGAAAGACAATACACAGTTTAACACCTTCCTTGACCATTTATCCATAAGTAATGTTATTCATCGCAATTTGTAATATTGTCTTGCTCTGTCCCATACTTTCTAGCTTCCTCCTAATAAGACTCACATTATTTTTTTAACAGTTGAGGTTCAAGTTGGATCCGAAATATGATGCAACTAAACAAGCATGCACTCGTGTTTTTCAGTCTGCTCTGCGACCATATCGGTACCACCTTAGAAAATCTCACTTTGAAGGCAATGCTAACAATGAAATCGCCCAAACAGCTCCAGTGGAATATATTACATATGAAGACTGGACAGCCCTTGTTAAACACTGGTCTGATCCAAAGTATCAGGTAGGGTATATGTATTTGATCAGACCACATATTGAACTTGTATTTATGTATGTGCCTTACAAGTGTATCTTCTTCTAGGATAACTGTTTGAAGAACAATACCAACCGTTCTAAAGTGAAATTCCAACAGACAACAAGATCTCGTAGCTATATTGCACACTGCGAGGCTCTTGTAAATAGCTGCTAGTTCCTTCTTTTTTCCGTGCCATATTATCGTATCTATATTGACTTGTTCCAAATACAGAGGAAAGCCCGTGCGGACCAAAAAGAACCTGAACCGAATTCAGTGCAAATATTCAAGAATTGCCACACCAGCAAGATGAAGGGCATGAGCACACCAGTTCGAGCCATTGTTGTAAGTCCTTACTCCTCCTGCCTTTGAACTGACTGGTACTATGATGTGTTCCTTTAACTGCTTGGTTTGTAGCCAATGTCAGTTACTCTGTTCACTTTTATACACAGTTTTCTTAACGTATCATTTCACCTTACATAGTTTAAAAGAGATGAAGGATATTCTTTTGGTCTTGATCTGTAATCTAGTTGTGATGTTCACGCGCGCACACAATGATACAATAGCCTGTTTGTTTTATATATGTTTGCCCATGATATGAATGATGCCATACTATGTTCATCCTACTTTAAACCATGTCTCTTTATCCTTAGATGTCAACGAATATGAGGAAATAGGCAATACAGTAGGCATGCTACATGGACATATGTTCCAAAAGTGATTTTATTATATAGTTGGCACTACAATACATGCTAATGTATTACAGTAGTTCACCAAAATAAGTTATGTATAAACGTGAAACCCACTTTGTTTGTTTTTGTCTCATTAGTAACTTATCTGGTACACTAATCTACAAGTTCAAACTTTCAGCAAGCTATGGAACAAATGATTGAACAACCACAACCACCTGAAGGTGACGAGGCTACCACAGGCACAATGTCACCTCTTGTTGCAGTGCGTCAGTATCTCTCCACTAACAGTGCAAAAAAGCACCTTCCTGCGTAATTCTGGGTTGGTTGTCAAGGTAACCTCGTCCAAATCGCCTACTGAACAAAATCTTCCGGCTAGACAGAGTGATATATCTGTGCTCCAGACACAAGTCCAATCCCTAATGGACGTTGTTTCGGAAACAAGAATAGTGGTTGACAAATGTCGTGAAGATATGAATGGTTTTGAAACCAGACTATCAGACATTTGCTCATTGTTCAAGAGCAATGGCGGAAAAAGGGGAAGATCATGCTGCTCCATCAGATTCTATAGCCTGAAACATTAGCACTCAGGTCAAATGATCTGTGCTTCTATACATCTGATGGCACTTTTATCTGCAAGGACTGTAAACTTATGCAAACAGGCCTTTTGTTGTATGGTTGGAATTTATTTTGTTGTGATACAGCATTTGTGATGCTGCCAAAGGCTGCAGTAGTTACGATGCTATTTTTGTATAGTGTAGGTTTATCTTAGTAATGTATTTGGCCGAAAGCTTCGTAGGAGCCCAACATGCCAACATTCGCCGGGCCCATTCCAATTGGGCTAAAAACGATTATGGGCCGAAATTTGCATGTAGCCCACTAAAAATATCTGGGCCTAAATCAGCATAAGCTTTCATATTTTTCTGTTAGGCCTGTGCCCATAGTGGGCCTTTAACAGGCCTAAACATAATTTGGGCCCTCAGTAACAACAGGCCGTTTACAGGTGTAAATATCTCGAGCCGATAAAAAACATGGGCCTTTAATAGGACGAAAGTGAGATTGGGCCCTGATTGTGCAAAATAACCCACTGGTCTTAGCAGGACGAAATGGTGGCCCATTTACAATGCGGATCATTCGCAGGCCAAAATTCACACGGGCCGTAAATGCGCCGACCTACTACACGGGCCTTTAACAGGCCGGAAGTTCAGTCGGCCTTGATTAGTGACATTTTTATATGGGCCATTAGTAGGCCCGAGGTGACGTTGGGGCACATATGGCCCATGGATTTCGCATGACGTTAACATGCCGAAAGTCACAACAGGCTGAAATTGGCCCAAATCTATAGTGGCCTCTAACAAGCCGAATGTCAGACATGGCCGAATATGACCCAAATCCTTCACGGTCGCTTATGGGCCGAAAGTTTCAATGACCTATAAATGGGCCCAAATGAAGCAGGACCTTTAACAGGCTGGAAACACACCGGGCCATAATTCGGCCCAAATACTTAGCGGACTGTTAATGGGCCAGAACTGACCATGGGCCGCGATGATGACAAGTTTAGGATGGGCCGTTGACTGTTCGATTTGACACTAGCCGTACGGGCCTTAACTGAGAATGTTAGGCCTTTAGCTGGTCCGGCCCATTATGGTCTATAAAATCTTGTGGGCCTTTAGTTCGGCCGGCCCATTATGGTCCGCTTAATGTTGGGGGCCTTTAGTTGGGCCGACCCATTTAATCTTTATGGGCCACTTTTTGGCCAGTCCACGTGTAAACATATCATAGGCGCATCTCCCCCATTGGATGAGTGACACCTGTGCCAACGCGGAGCTAACACATGGTTCCGTCAGCCAATGAGAATTTTACACGTGGAAAATCGGCATTGGTCGTGGCTGTTAGCGGGTTATCGGATCCAAAACCGGACCCGATAGCTTAACGGCGACCCGTTATAGTGGATGCCACGTGTCGGTCACCCTTGACGAAAGCACTTCCATGACGCGACATTTATCGTCATGGAAGTGGACACTTCCGTGATGATAATTTTGGTAATGTCATGAAATACTTCTACGACAGCACAGGTATGACTATCTTGGTTCTGTCATAAAATCGTCATGAATGTACATGCATGACAGAAAACGTGACCTACTATGACAAACACGTATCATCATGGAAGTGTATTTTTTTGAAGTGGTGGCATGCATGCACAGTTTAAACAACTGTGCCACGACCCCACCACATAGCTGGTTTGGCGGGCGGTTGTTCCGACTTCTTCGGATTCTGGCAAGATGGATAAGGATAATAAAAACGTTTTAAATGTTGGTCACAAAATCCTCAACTGACAAGGACACAGTGAAGACAATCGACACGTGTCAATAGAATGCATATGAAGATTTAGAGAGAGTAGGAGAGATAGGCACAGATGGGGTAAGGGTCCGATTACATTCACATAGTGCAGAAAAGGCAACTTGAAGACATGGATATAAGTGAATGTTGTTGAGGAGAGAATATATATATATATATGATCTATTCTGCTAATATTAGCAGAATAATTATTCTGATAACACTTTCGCACTGCACGCTCAACAGAAGAGAACTGCATGTTCTTTACACTGCGCACTGCAGTGCTACACGGGAGAACTGCTTCATTTTTTGGCGGTCCGCCCGCGTGTTCTGTGTGGAATCGGGTGTTGCGAGATGATTTAATTTGTTTATGGATGTCAGTTGACCTTTATTCTTTGTAATTTACAGGAAAAACGACTAAAATCTTGGTAAATCGAGGGATTTGGCGGGCGAGTTTTGCTCTGTTCGTTCGTGTTCGTGTCGGAATTGACTTTTTGGCGCTCGGATGTTGTTTGTTAGTCGGAATTGTTTAATATCGTTCATTTAATCGCACCTTTTACTCTAGAAATTGTGTAGTTTTTAGGAGTTAGTTTTCAGTTCCCGTGAATTTGGTTGTGTGGGCGGGCGACCTTCTTCCGCTCCTCTGTTCTTGTTGATTTTCTGGATTTTGCGCCTCGATGTGTTTTTGAATCTTGTAATTACTGTCGCTGTTGGTTTTAATTCATTGTATTGCAGGTGTAATTCTCATTCTTTGATTTGCAATTTTTAAATAAAAGCTGATGCTGTTCGTCTAGTTGCCGTGTGTTCGATGTAGTTTTTTGCGGGGTATTTTTTGATAGTTTAGTCGTTGGACAATTTTTAGGCGAGTTATGTAAGTGTGATTGAATTGGCACCTCTGTTAGTTACGACATATCTGTATTTCTACCGCTTTAATTTTATTGTTGTTGTTCTGGCATACGCTGTAGTGCACTGCATTTTCGTTAGCAGTGTACTTCGTTTTAGCTGTATTACAGTGGTCATGGCAGCTTATGAGATTTCTCTTTTCTTAAACTGCAGTCTATGTCTTAGAGGACTACATAATATGCACTTTCGTACTGCATTAGCAGTATGGTTAATCTTCTATTGTGCTATTAGAATAGATGGTCCATTATATGCTTTTGTTAGCTGAATAGTTATTATGACAATTTTTTTGAACTCAATACTATGAGAATTCTTTTGAACATCATATGTTAACTGCAAAGTTTCGACCATTCGCATTGCATTGTTACTGTTCAAATGACTGCTTTTTTTATATTTAGGACCAAGTATGTGTTTGAGAGAACTGCATTACTGCCAGCAGCAACTTGTCTAAAAAGGGTGATAAAATGATGCAGATGAGGTTGCATACTTTAAATAGGCACCGTTCAAAGTGTCTGGTGGACATAATTTTAAAAGCGTACAACATTAGCAAAGCATTAGAAATATGCCACCGATGGCTTGCTTCATATTTAGACTGCCTACAGCGCAAATATTGTGAACATCAGGGAGTCTTCTTCTTTGTAGAAAAACAACATGGCCACTTCTCCGACCTCAAAGCCATTCTGGGAGACAAATTCTTTCCAACCAGTAGTTATGTTGATGCATTCTTCAGAGTCGATGTGGTAGTCAGCTTGCATGTCTCCATACCCATTCTTGTGTTCTATCTCCAAAGTAACCTTCCCTGAACTCCGAGCAGGAAATTTTACTGTGGATGGCAGTTTCTGCATTTTGGAAAGGATGAAAAAGAATGTTTATAAGTAAATAACAATGTATGAACATATATATACCCATTCTTTATACTTAGGATGATCTGTTTTATGTTGAGTTAAATATGTACACATATATGACTACTATTTTTTATAAAGTAGTTGCAATGTATGAACAAACTTATATATGGAATTGACCTCTAGTTTTACTAAGATATATATTATACTGTAACATGTTTGTACTGCAAGGTCATTTACAGTGTACTTCACTAGCATGTTAAGAGAGCTGCAATACTGATCTACTGACCCTCTTTTTTGTTCGTGTGTTGTGGTACTGAAGAAAAATAGGTGGAAGCATCTAGTCTTAATAGCTGACAAATCTGAACAACAATACAAATTATGTTTTGTATTTTGTTGACACTACTGAACAAATTGATTGAACTATATATTCAGATGTGGATTTGCAGGTAGATTATGTCCAAAATTGTGAGGGGAAAAACATACCCAATTTTCCTGTAGATCTGCGGTTGTGAGGCGATGAAGAAATGGCGGCTGAAACCCCCTGTTGGGTATCATCAGGCACCCGAGCATGATGCGCCACTCAGTGTTGGTGAGCTCTAGACCTTCTGCGTACACGCATGTGTCCGCTACCGGCGCCATCCTTGCCAAACACCCGCACTTACTGTCCATGGCGGGTTCAGTGTAATTCCAGAGAAGAGCTGGGGATGGGGTGAACCCTAGATCTACGATTTGAAGAAAAAGAGGAACGGGGGAGGAGTTGTGTTAGTCTGGAGCACGAATGGATATGTTTTTATGCAACCAATTGACCAACGGAAGTAATAAATGTTTGTGGTTGGTGTTAGGTGGCGGATTGGTTCTGATTCAGTGTCCGCGAATGCATTTGAGTAGCAAGAGGACTGCTTACTTGAAAATAGAGAATTGCATTGTCATATCAAGACGAACCGCGGAATGCGTGGTTGGGCTTGCGTTTGTGTATGGTATGTGGGATTTTTTTTAAAAAAAATTCAGTGGCCTCTATTTTTGTGTGTTGGGCCTGTGTTCGGGGATTAAAGACGCATTGGGCCCAAGTCGGCCTGTGAGCACGGCTGGTTCCCGGCGCGTTGCGTGCGGCCTAATGTTTAGTCCGACATCGCCCGCGAAAGGCGCGCCCGACCTGTTTATAAGCGCTGGTGAGGCAGTCGTATCGTACTCCTCTGTTTACTTATTTGGGCGCTTATACACGGCGCTCGCTGCTCTATGCTCTCTGACTTGTGGGCCCATGTGCGCCCGGCCCCACGCATCGTGGCTCAGAACGACTCGCCTGCTGTGGGCGCAGACCTACAACGAGACTGGCTGGGGCCGGCTGCACCAGGGTGGTCAATTTTTTTCTATTGTTTTTTTTCAATGTTAGGGCGTGCACTGCTTAGCAAACCATCCTTGCACTGCATTGATCAGTGTTCTGTACTGCATGTGCACGCATTCCGTACTACATGTACAGTTCTCATTTTTTCTTTTCATGTTTTTGCTCTTATGTAATCTTTTTTTCCAATGTAGTGCAGTGCACTGCTTAGTAAACATACTTGTACTGCATTGATTATGTTCCTGTACTGCACGTTCATATATTTCCGCACTACATTTTTTTAATGTAGGGGCGTGCACTGCTTTGTAAACCATCTGTGCACTGCACTGATCAGGGTTCTGTACTACATGTGCACGCAGTCCGTACTACATGCACATTTCTCATTTTTTCCAATGTAGGGGAGTGCACTGCTTAGTAAATCATTCGTGTACTGCATTGATTACGTTTCTGTACTGCACGTTCATATATTTCCGCACTACATATACAGATCACATTTTTCTTTTTGTGTTTTTTCTCTTATCTATTCGTTTTTCCAAATTTAGGGGCGTGCACTGCTTTGTTGGGTATGTGTAAACTTCATTTGACAGAGTCTGTACTGCATTGGTACACAACTTGCACTGCATGCGTCATATTTGCACACTGCTCGAATCTAATGATACATGAGCAAACAACAGAAAACAAATTATCATAGGCATTCTGTACGACAAGTTCATCATCAGCAAACTAATTTCAACAGAAATCACTCTAACATAATCAAAGTTCATCATTACAAGCGATTCTGCATGGCAAGCAAACTAAGTTCAGCAAAAGCAAATGATCACAAGCAAACTAACGATACATAAGCAAACAACATAAAGCAAATTTGATGATAATTCTTAAATGACGCTGGCATTGTTGGCTCTTTGGTCGGCACCATCTTCTTCTTCACCAGTTAGCATCTCCCCATCCCCAGCTGCTCCTGGCGCGCTTCTTGGGGGGCTCCTCCTTCTCCAGCTTTGCACAGCGAAGCCCGTCCTGGGTGAGGGTGATGCGGTTCCATATCTCGTACGCTGCGTAGGCGTCCTTTACCGCGTACTCGATGTGCCTCATGGACAGAGACAAGGTGGCCCAGTGCTTGTGCTCGTCGTCGGTGATCTTCTTCTTCATGTTGTTGTAGTAGTCGTCGATGAGCATGCCGGAGACGTCTCCAAGGGAGTCCAACTCCTTGGTTGCCTCAGGCACCCTCCACTCCTTCTGGATGTCGACGAAGTTGGCGACCTCCAGATTGACGCGCTCTAGCCTGGTTTTGTCGCCGTCGATGGAGAAGCCTGCAAAGGTGTACCTGGGGTCGGCGAGGAAGTTGTCGAAGACGGTGCACCTTTCAGCGACACTCAGTTGGAAGAGCAGCACCGGGTGTTTCTTGCCGATGGAGAGTTGGCATAGCGGGGTTTTCTGCGTCGCTTCAGGCTCGTTGTTGTACTCAAGATCAATGCCGACGATCTTGTGGCGCCGGAGGCTGAGGTGGTGCTCGTACTGCGCGAGGGTGATCGCCATCTTCTTCTTATCGTTGGTGTGGATGACGTGCAACTTGGTGTTGCCGTGGGCCTCCACGTCCTTGTACTCGTCGGCAAACGCCATCGCCGGTAGTAGGGCTTTGTGTTTTGCATGGAGATGGATGTGATGGAGCGATTTGGTGGCAGCGCAATGGATACTTGTTGTTGTGGATGAGAAGGCCTATGGCAGGGGTCTAAATTTAAGGGGAGGGCGCGGTGTGGGATGGCCGCATCGGATGAACTACATGATCTCGGTGATGATGCGGTTTGTGCAGGTTGTGGGTTGGTGTTGCGTCTATGATCGTGGGCTTATGGCGATGGAACCGCTCCGATTGGGTGGTTGTATGCGAACGTGGTGTTTTTTAATGTGGTTTTTTTATTTTTGATCAGTAAATTTTTTTAACCACCACTATCGGTGCGAACGGGCATTTTGTCACGTTTATATGTATCCTGCATGATAATGAAATTGCATTGGTTAGAGTACCGCACTGCATCGTGTGCAATGGAGAACTGCATGTTGTCTATAGGTGCGTACTTCATCGTGTACTTCATCGTGTGCAATAACGTACAATGTATTCCACAATTTTACGAGTTTTTCACTGTGTTCTATACCGTGTATTTATTCATGTAGGTAATCCGGAACTGGACTGCTAAACCGTACTGCTTTGTGTAACGAAATGCACTTCATTTTTCTAGTACTGCGTACTGCATCTGTTTTTTTGCCTGTACTTACTACAGTCCCTGGTACGGGAGGGGTAGGGGGGTTGGCCCCCCCCATTTTTTGTGTGGCACTTATTTGATGTAGACTTTTTCTTTTCGGATGCGTTTTCTTAACATGCATGTTGTTTATTATTTTAACTTTTTTTATGAACTGGATTTATTTTATTTTTGTTTTACCGATTGAACTTTATTGTTCTTCATAGAGTCTTTCTTATTTTAGCCGGGCCGTTTGAGGGGTAGGAGAACTGCATCATGTGCGTTTTGATGTGGTCTTTCTTATTTTAGCCGGGCCGTTTTTGGGTCGGCCCGTTTTATGTTGCTTTTTGCCACACGCGGGCCTCCTATGTGTCCGTTCCAGGCGATCCCATCGCTGACAGGGAGAGAGACCGAGAACAATCCCCTCTCCTCTCTTGCAGTTCCTCCCTCGAGCAAAACCGATGTCGCCCGCAGCAACCGCCGTCGCCCGAGGAACGGCCGCCCTCAAGAGGTTCTTATTCCTGCATTCCGCGTCGTCGTCCGCTTTGTGAGCCCTTGCTGCTGCGCTCCCGCAGCCCTTTCGTGTCCGTTCTCGTCGCCGCACCCTCCCCCCTCCCCGCCGCCGGCGCCGCACCTTTTTTGTGGTACGTTCCGCTTGTTCTCGGTCTTGATCGTCCCCTCGTCTTGTTTTGTTATTCTCGTAGTTGTTGTTGCTATTTTTGCTTGTGTAATTTTTTGGTAGGCAGCCGATTTTATCTCGATTTTGGAGTCGATACTCGTGTGTAGCAAGGTGGATCTAGGGTTTCGTGAGATTTTCGCTGATTTTGTTGCTTATATCTGTCACTTCATCGTTGTGCTGCAGGCAAATGCCATGTCTTCGTCGAGCAGAGTGGGAGGAGGAGTTCAGGGTATGTGGAGTGCTTATTTTAGGCTTTTGTTTATTTTTGTTTGATGTTTATCTAGTTTCCTAAATCATCCTGCATATTGGTTTATGCTCTGTTAGTTGTCAGCGTTCCTTTGCATTATTTGGTCACATGATGTATTGTAATTTCTGTTTCTGGTTCTTTCTGAATCAAGTAGGTAATAAGGTTCTCATAATGATACACCAATTGGATCTCGTTGTCCTAGTGGTAAGGATCATGGTGTGGAGGGAGGACATCAATTGAATTCGCCGATTGAAACTTCTCCCATAAGTGTGGCCCCTCCTTCTGGTATGTGATTGATTTGTTTATTTTGTGTATGCTCGTTACTTTGATGTTGTACCAATTGGTGTTGCCTTGCTGTATCTAGTCCGGCATTTTGTTGGGAAGAAACATGAAGTTAGTGTATGCAGCACTGTATTTATTTTGTATATGTGAACTCCACTATATGTATGTGTGAACTGCATTGTTGTTTTATTCAAGTTTTTTGTGCAATGCATTAATTTTTATTTTTAGCTTATGGTTGGAGCACTGCATTTTATATGTCTGTACTGCATTTGTTCTTTTTGTGCAGTTTTTAACGACCATAGTCAAACTTCATTTTGACGCAGTGTCTGTTTTCCATGCTGGGGCGCCTGGGTTTGAGGAGGTTACTCAATTGATTGACCATTATTTTGCAGAGGGTAATGTTGGTGTGAGCTTTGACCAGAGGCGTCCCATTTTGTCTGAGACACAGTCGCAGTCTGTTGATGGTACAGAGGAAGTTACACAGGATTGGATGGTCTCGGAACAGCTTCGTGAATAAGAGTTGAAGCAAAGCAAGAAGAAGTTGAGGTTTGAAAGTGACTCAAAAGAGTTTGCGGAGAAGGAGAAGCAGAGGAGAGCTGCAGTTGGTGCCAAGGGTGCCAAATTTGCCAAGGTGAAGAAGCCTTCTTTGCAGAAGAAGAGGCTGAGTACTGTTGCTGAGGAAGGTGGTACACCTCGGCGGAGTCCACGTGTTGCTGGCATGAACAAGAATCTTGGCAAGAGAACTGCTGAAGCTGGTGGAAAGGATGATCCTCAGTGCAAGCGACTACATATCACTGAAGGTCCCAACTCTGATGACGACGACTTTGTGCTTGCTGATTTTGTGAGGGATGTTCATAGTGGTAGACGCAAAGACTGTGGTTCATCTAAGAGTCTACCCAAGCGTGCCCGTGATGATGTAGATGAAGATGTTTGTGGTGCCTCTGGCGAGGAGGTGGATGTTGTTCCAAAGGTTTGTTGAAGTGGACTGCATTTGTTTCCTTCATTGTTATTCTATCTGTGTTTTCTCTGTCTCTGTTTTATGGCTAGTCTTCAATTGTGGATTGCATTTCCCTTTACACAGAGGAAGAAGTCTAGTAAGAGCAATGCAACTGAAGAAGATGCTAAGGGAGATGATTCTCGATTTAACAAGACCGTACGTTTGTCGCTTCCCACTGTTTGCAAGGCTGCTGCCTTGTTGAAAGAGGCACACTGTAGTCGTGTTCGGGATGCTGGATTTGGTGTTGTCTTTGAACTGACAGTAAAGAAAATGTGTCGCGCATTCTTATGTGCTATCTGATGGGAGTGATTGACCCTGCCACCATGATAATGGACTTTGGGAATGGCAGGGTTCTTAGAATCAATCGTGATGCAGTTCATCGCATTTTTGATTTACCCATGGGACGTCACACTGCACCCATGCCTGCTGCCAACAGCCATGATGACTCGTTGAGTGCCCTCAAGGATGAGCTTGGCTTTGACCGTTCAAAAAGTATAGGTGTCAAGGACTTGCTTGAGAAGTTGAAGGTGTTGGTGGAGGAAGATGATCATGTGACTGTTGACCTTGCTGTGAAGGTGTCCTTCCTGATACTCTACCAGAATTTGCTGTGTCCCGGGCCTGCAGTTCGTTTGGGTAGAGTTGCTGCAATGGTAGAGAACATGGATTATGCGGCTATGGCTCTGATGGACTTTTGCCAGCTTGTTGTTGATGAGTTGCAGGCAGCTGTGGTGAGGTGGCAAACAGAAGGAAGCAAGCAGAATTGTGCAGAGGGTTGTGCCATTGTCCCCCTGATTATGTATCTTGACTGCTTGAAGCTTCGCAAATTTTCAGTCATGCACACGTTGACGCCACGTGCGTCATACCTGACGACCAAGGACTTGATGAAGTTATACGATGAGGATGTGCTTGTGAAGGGAAGATTTACTTGGAAACTTACAAATTTGGGAAGCTGCCAGTTAGTGCATCTGAGTTTTTAATATCAGTTTTTTTAAAGGTGTAGCCATTATAAATCTGAACTTTTCTAGTACTCACATGTGTACTTCTCTTTGCCTCTTGTCTTTTTTTGCAGTGGAAGGCGTCAGGTGATATTGTGTACAACCGTCCTATTGCAGTTGTATGCGGCAGCTCTGATGTGGGACCTAGCACTCATGCTAGGTTTTATGAGCCTATATGTAGCCAGCTTCCTGCCTGTGATGATGAGGTGCCGCGTAATCGTGGTTTCATGGCTCGACAGATGTTTGATAATAGAAGCTCTTCTAAACAGACATTTGTTGGCGGCAAAAAACACGAGGAGATTGATGAGCTTCTTCTGAAGGTTTTGAAGTTGACTGAAGATTTGCCAACCTCTGGTGACAGGTTGAGGACAGTTGCTGGTTTTTTCCCTGTTGGCCATGGCCCACGAGATGAAGATATTGTTGCTGCTCACAATTTTGATTGTGGCGTGATTGAAAGCCTGAAGATTGCAGTGACGAATGTTCGGTCTTCGTATGCTCAATTGAGACATTCACAAGAGGAAAAATGCGGTCGGTATGAGAAGGATGCTGGGCATATTTTGGATGAAATGAACCGTCAGGACGCTGGCATTGGCGCTGATAATGTATGTTCTAGGTTTTTTGTGGCTTTGAACCTCTTTTGTGTATTATGTGGACTGCTCCTCACTATTTTTGTTTTTTGTGATAGGCTGGAGTGGAATCTTCTGGTGTCCATGGAACTAGGGACGATGGAATTGGTCAGGTACAAGTACTTCTGCCATGTCTGTTCTACCATGCGTCCCTCTTCTTAAACTTGCATTTGTTGCTTTCCATTTTTATTGTATTTTTTTGTGTACTTCGCGGTTGTAATGTGTGTACTGCTTGTGCATATTTGAAGTTTTTTCTTTTTTGGTCGTTACCATCTTATTTTCGTTTTTGGTTTGTTCTATGCTTGTAGACTGGTGATGCTGCTTGTGATGTGCACAAAGAGTCCTATGATGGCTCTGGGAAGGATGAGGTCTTGGCTGATGCATCGTCCCCTCCGGATGTTGTAGCTGATAAGCTATAGTTCTATTACTTCTTCTGTTAGTGTATTATAATCTAATTTTTTGTTGTTGTTGTTGTTGTAAACTTGATGTACGCTGTTATGTTCACTCATATGCATTTTCATTTACATATGTTAGCTGCAATAGTTTTACATGTGTGAGCTTCAGTCTTTGACAGAAGTGAACTGCATTCCATTTTGCTTGCGTGGTCCATAATGTTTTATATAAGTAAGCTTCAGTATTTAACATAATTGAACTGCAGCGTTTGACAAAGTGAACTGTAGTTCTTTTTTACGTATATGTGGGTTGAAGTTGTAGTTGTTTTGATACACGTGGGTTGCAGTTGTTGTTGTGTTAATTATCCCCACGCTCATTTTTGTGTTATTGTGGTTTTTTAATCTTTCCACAGCCTGGAGAAGAAAACGT
This sequence comes from Triticum aestivum, assembly GCF_018294505.1. NCBI lineage: Eukaryota > Viridiplantae > Streptophyta > Magnoliopsida > Poales > Poaceae > Triticum > Triticum aestivum. Next base: position 202,752,080 of record NC_057805.1, read on the forward strand.
GGAAGTTCACGTTGATCTGAATCAGGGCGGTTGTGCTGTTGATGGTGGTGGCAGTGTTGGTGCTTCTGCATCGGTAGTTGTCGACTGTGCAGACTCTTCTGTAGCTCAAGAATCCCATGATGCTCTTTCCCCCAGTCGGCATGAAGATTCTTATTTGGCATTGAAAAGCCGCTGGAGAATGTCGTCCCTGCTGTTAGTGTTGTTGCTTCCCCTGTTTGTCTGGCGGCCAACGATGTTCCTGAAGTATCGAGAGTGGAGCCTCATGTAGCTGAAGTATCTAAGGACGTTGCGGTTGACCAGACTGTTGTAAATCCAGAGAATGCTGATGTTGCTGCAGAAGGGCAGTCCAGTGAGGTTGTGGTGGATTCGTCGCAACCTATCCAAGAAAATGTTTTGGTCAGCTCTGAAGAACAACAACATGAAGACTCTGACCCTGAAGGCAAGAGATTTGTGTCGAATAGTGCAGTTGAAGTTTTTCTCATTTCATTTTGTTTAATTACTATGGTATCTGTATTAGATGTTTAATGATAAGTGAAACTTGATCTTTGGTTTATGATTTTCAAAATAGCTAGCAGAATTTCCTTATCTTAATATTTGAACTTCATTATTTTGGATAAGTGAACTTCATCTTTTTATTACAGATGACGAACTTCCTGTTGTGACACCGTCGAGCATTGATCCAGCTCTTCTGAAAAGATACAATGAGTTGTACGCAGCTGTTACGAGGGTTCGGAAGCACAAGAAGAAGAAGTATGGTTTTTTAGAAATTGTTTTGTTCATATGTATTTTCTAATTTTGGTTTTTAGCCCTTTTTCTTTGTTGTTATTTTTTTTTGTATCTTATGTTTCAGTTTTTCATGAAACATTCAGGGGCATGATTGCTTTTAAAACTGAGTTGGGTGATATTAACATTGGCGAAGTTGGTCAATCCTTTTAGGATAAAGGGATGCTCACTACAAGACTTGTAGATCATGGGGTTTCTTTGCTGGTAGATAAGTTTAAGGGATCTCCGACAATGGTTGTCCCGTACCATATTTGTGTAAGAATGCAGAAATTTTTGTTTTATTTTTTTGATTTTCTTTTCTGATTTCGTGCGACGACATGTTTTCTTGAGCACTATTTGATTTTGGGTTTTGTATTGGCAGACAAATATTTAGAATGGTGGTACTGTAGGCAGGAGTGTTAAAATGATGTTCTCTTCAAAAGCCGAGGAGCGTGTTGATAAAAAGGATATGGTGAGTAACGTTTTTATGTGTCGAAAACTATATTTTGCGTGTTTGTTTTTATAGTGTTCTGTTTCTTCTTCTTATTATAATTTTATTTATTTTTTCGTGCTTTGAACAGGTCCTTTTTGCAACTTTTGATCCGCCAGATACAAGGGATGGCATTGGTCATTATTGTGTAGTTGCGTTAAATGTGAAAGAAAGGCGGTTTGAATTTCTTGACTCGCTCAATAAACCTGGCAGCCCTGATGCGAACAGGGTTTTTAGGAGGATGGCTAAAACTATCAAGCGTGCATGGAAAGAAGGAAGCTCAAGTTCTGATGAGCCGCTAAATCCTCCTACACTTGATGGATTTGTGTTGAAACATGTCATTGTCCCAATGCAGCCTAAGTTGAGATGCTCTATAGAGAAATTGAAGCCTCCGAGGTTCAAATATATTGATGAGGCGAGGAAAATAAAGGATCTTGTTCTCAGCAAAGAATTTGTAACCAAATATCACGAGTAAGTTTTATGTGTGTGCCTGATACGTCTCCAACGTATCTATAATTTTTGATTGTTCCATGCTATTATATTATCTGTTTTGGATGTTTATGGGCTTTATTAAACACTTTTATATTATTTTTGGGACTAACCTATTGACCCAGAGCCCAGTGCCAGTTCCTGTTTTTTCCCTTGTTTCAGTGTTTCGAAGAAAAGGAATATCAAACGGAGTCGAAACGGAATGAAACCTTCTGGAGAAGTTATTTTTGAAGGAAAGCAACCTGATAGACTTGGAGTGCACGTCAGGAAAGAAACGAGGGAGCCACGAGGTAGGGGGTGCGCCCACCCCCCTACGGTGCGCCCTCCACCCTTGTGGGCCCCTCGTGGCTCCCCTGACGTACTTCTTCCTCCTATATATATCCATATACACTAAAACGATCAGGGAACAGAATAGATCGGAAGTTCCGCCGCCGCAAGCCTCTGTAGCAACCCTCGGGGCTGAGGGTATGTACCAGTAGCTATGTGTTTGATCTCTCTCTCTCTCTCGTGTTCTTGATTTGGCACGATCTTGATGTATCGCGAGCTTTGCTATTATAGTTGGATCTTATGTTGCTTCTCCCCCTCTACTCTCTTGTAATGGATTGAGTTTTCCCTTTGAAGTAATCTTATCGGAGTGAGTCTTTAATGATTTGAGAACACTTGATGTATGTCTTGCCGTGCGTATCTGTGGTGACAATGGGATATCACGTGATGGGACACGTTTTCGTCTTGATTCTCCGCTAGAAACTTTGGGGCACTCTTTGAGGTTCTATGTGTTGGTTAAATAGATGAATATGAGATTGTGTGATGCATATCGTATAATCATACCCACGGATACTTGAGGTGACATTGGAGTATCTAGGTGACATTAGGGTTTTGGTTGATTTGTGTCTTAAGGTGTTATTCTAGTACAAACTCTAGGGCTGTTTGTGACACTTATAGGAATAGCCCAACGGATTGATTGGAAAGAATAACTTTGAGGTGGTTTCGTACCCTACCATAATCTCTTCGTTTGTTCTCCGCTATTAGTGACTTTGGAGTGACTTTTTGTTGCATGTTGAGGGATAGTTATATGATCCAATTATGTTATTATTGTTGAGAGAACTTGCACTAGTGAAAGTTATGAACCCTAGGCCTTGTTTCAACGCATTGCAATACCGTTTACGCTCACTTTTATCGCTTGTTACCTTGCTGTTTTTATATTTTCGGATTACAAAAACCTATATCTACCATCCATATTGCACTTGTATCACCATCTCTTCGCCGAACTAGTGCACCTATACAATTTACCATTGTATTGGGTGTGTTGGGGACACAAGAGACTCTTTGTTATTTGGTTGCAGTGTTGCTTGAGAGAGACCATCTTCATCCTACGCCTCCCACGGATTGATAAACCTTAGGTCATCCACTTGAGGGAAACTTGCTACTGTCCTACAAACCTCCGCACTTGGAGGCCCAACAACGTCTACAAGAAGAAGGGTGTGTAGTAGACATCAGTGCCCTTGATCCTTTTTGTGTATTTTGTTTTTTATTTTAATTTTATTGATCCCATCTCTGTATGTTTACTGCAGGAATGCGTTCTTTATGGTGAACAGTCCTTTTGGTGATCTTGATACTTGCACTGTTGACTATATCTATAATACATTTGGCAAAGGAGCTTTAATTGATTCGTATCTCATGGAATTTGTCATCAAGTACTGGAAGCAAGACCCTGAAATGGGTTTAGTTTATCATTCTGGGGAACGTGTGCTACTTTCACCCTTATTTATCACGGTAAACGTGTGCTGTCATTTTTTTCTATTGTACTGGTTTTTTTATGTCCATGCCTGCATGCATTGTTTATTCTTTTTTTCATGTCCTTTCTTTGTTCATTTTTCTTTGCAGTATGTTCTTCAGATGGGAACATTTGTGACGAGAGATGATGAAGGAAACCCTGTGTTGCCAGTTGTGCATAGCACGTTTGTTTTACAAGATGCAGTTAACCAGTTCAAGGTTTTTGTGAGTGACGATGTAAACCTGTTGGATGCAAAACTGGTAAGTTCATTGTTTCCCGTCGTTTATTTTTCTGGTTTGTTGCATTTCTTTTTATAGTTAATTTTTGGAACAGTGGTTCTAGTGCTACGTGTCGAAATAAGTTTTCATTTCATTTTTTTATGTGAATAGATTATGATACCGCGCTCCAAGGATGGTCATTATTCCTTATTCACGATGAACCAACATCGCCAGACGTTTGATATCGATGACACTAGGAAGTACACTGGCCATGCTGATGTCACGACAAAGTGGCAGAGGAGTGATTACCACTCAGATTGCACTGAAGTGGTATGTCATTTTTTCTTGCCAAGTGCAAAGCTTTTTTGTGTTTCTCCTACTGCATTTTTTATAAACTGCACATGCAATGTTAGCACACATAGGACCACACTTGTTTATGTAGTGCACTGCAACATACGCGTGACAGAACTGCATTTTTCTCAGACCCCCCATAATCCTTGTAAAAAAAGGAGATAAAAGGAAATGACCTCAAGTGCATTTAAAAGAGGGACTATCTAGACGTTGAGAACAACTCTTGTATTTTTTGGTTCGTCTGAATCGTAATTTGATCTGTGGTGTGTGTTATTTTTACATTGTGCTTCCTTTTCTTTGCCAGATGAGCAGGATGACTCAGTTGCTGAAGGCGATTTATGGTGAAAAAATGTATAAATCTAAGAACCACCCTGACTGGGTTAAATTGGCAGGGAAGCCCTCTTACCCGGTCGTGCCAGCGGGGAGCAAACGAGTGCAGAATCTATGTTCTCAGGGTAACGCAGTTGTATGACGGCCAACGTCTAGTTGAGAAAATTATCAAAACCGACGTAACACCTTCTCTGTTTTCTTCTTTTTCTTGTTACTTTTTTATTATTTTACCTTTTCACTTTTTGTTCTTTATGACAACCTTTTATTTAATCATTGTCTGCATTTTTTTCAATTTTCTTTTTCAGCCTCCTGTTGAAGATTGGAAGGCGGAGTACATGTTCCAGCTCCTGTTCAATTCTTCGAACATGTTGTATTATGAATACATGCCGCTTGAGCTACGAGAACTGATTGCGGACCTCAGGCTTACTTCCCTGTCGCAATCGCAGACGCAGTCGCAGACGCAGTAACAATCTACTTGGTAAAAACCCTGTGTATGGACAAGAACTAGGGTTCATGTTGTGTACTGTGTGGTGCCTAAGGTATATAATGTATGAAAAGATGTTTGTTTTCTGTTGTTGTGATTTTCGTCTGCTTTTTTGCAGCAGTGTTTTATGGACGAATTTGTATTTGTATGTGTATTTTATATAAATAATTCATACAGTATATATATGTGTATATTTTTATTTTTGTTGACTTACACGTTCTGTGTGAACTGGCATTTTGTCACGCTTATATGTATCTTATGTGTCCCATCAACTGCATTGCATGTGATATCGAACTTCTCCGTCCAACAAAAAGCACTGCATTTGTCTACAAGTTTGTGCTGCACCTGTTTTTTTCTGCACTTTTTGCCGCAGACCCTGCATTCATGTGTGTCTCCTAGAACTGCGTTGCTTTATGATGCTGCACTGCTTTTGCCTAACCAAGTGAAGTGCGTTGCTTTATGATACTGCACAGCTTTGCCTAACTAAGTGCATTACTTTTGCCTATCCAAGTGCACTGCTTCTTTGCCTAACCAAGTGCACTGCTTTTTATGTCCTTCAGTTGGTTATTTTTTTGTTTGTATTGTAAGGCATGCCCCCCCCACATTTTTTTGGTTGACTATAGATTTGTATTTGCTCTCTGTATTCCCTGTACTTAACGTACTGCGTGCGTTAGCATGAGACCGAGCAGGGGGGTGGGAGGGGGGTCACGACCCTCCTCCCCACTCCCCCTGCGAGGCCTAGCTTGGAACGAGCCGGAGCAGGCGGTGACGCGGCGTGCTGCGGCGCCGCATGCGCAGGCGAGTCTGTCACACCCCGTCGCCTTCCTGTCTATCTTAAGGGTGTGCCTCTGGGGTTGCGTGCATCCTATTGTTGGAAAAACAGAATGTCCGCACTGCGCCTG
>NC_057805.1:202759333-202759601 GCF_018294505.1 Triticum aestivum
TCTGGGGTTGTGTGCGTCCTATTGTTGAAAAACAGAATGTCCGCACTGCGCCTGTCAACCAAGCGCACTGCGTGCATTAGCGCGAGGCCGAGCTGGGTGTGGGAGGGGGGTCGTGACCCCCCCTCCCCACCCCCCTGCGAGGCCGAGCCTGGAACGAGCTGGAGCAGGCGGCGGCGTGGCGTGCCGCGGAGCCGCATGCGCAGGCGAGTCCGTCACACCCCGTCGCCTCCCTGTCTATCTTAGGGGTGTGGCTCTAGGGTTGCGTGCG
>NC_057805.1:202760953-202762349 GCF_018294505.1 Triticum aestivum
CATGCGTTAGCGCGAGGCCGAGCAGGGGGGTGGGAGGGCGGTCGTGACCCCCCTCCCCACCCTCTGCGAGGGCGAGCCTGGAACGAGCCGAAGCAGGCGGCGATGCAGCATGCCGCGGCGCCGCATGCGCAGGCGAGTCCGTCACACCTCGTCGCCTCCTTGTCTATCTTAGGGGTGTGGCTCTGGGGTTGCGTGCGTCCTATTGTTGGAAAAACAGAATGTCCCATTGCGCCAGTCAACCAAGTGCACTGTGTGCGTTAGCGTGGGGCCGAGCAGGGTGTGGGAGGGCGGTCGTGACCCCCCTCCCCACTCCCCTGCGAGTCCGAGCCTGGAACGAGCTGGAGCAGGCGGCGGCGCGGCGTGCCGCGGAGCCGCATGCGCAGGCGAGTCCGTCACACCCCGCCGCCTCCCTGTCTATCTTAGGGGTGTGGCTCTGGGGTTGTGTGCGTCCTATTGTTGAAAAACAGAATGTCCGCACTGCGCCTGTCAACCAAGCGCACTGCGTGCATTAGCGCGAGGCCGAGCTGGGTGTGGGAGGGGGGTCGTGACCCCCCCTCCCCACCCCCCTGCGAGGCCGAGCCTGGAACGAGCTGGAGCAGGCGGCGGCGTGGCGTGCCGCGGAGCCGCATGCGCAGGCGAGTCCGTCACACCCCGTCGCCTCCCTGTCTATCTTAGGGGTGTGGCTCTAGGGTTGCGTGCGTCCTATTGTTGAAAAACAGAATGTCCGCACTGCGCCTGTCAACCAAGCGCACAGCGTGCATTAGCGCGAGGCCGAGCAGGGGGTGGGAGGGGGGTCGTGACCCACCTCCCCACCCTCCTTCGAGGCCGAGCCTGGAACGAGCCGGAGCAGGCGGAGACGCGGCGTGCCGTGGCGCTGCATGTGCGGGCGAGTCCGTCACACCCCGTCGCATCCCTGACTATCTTAGGGTTGTGGCTCTGGGGTTGCGTGTGTCTTATAGTTGGAAAAACAGAATGTCCGCACTGCGCCTGTCAACCAAGCGCACTACGTGCGTTAGCGCGAGGCCCCACCCCCCTGCGACGCCGCATGCGCAGGCGAGTCCGTCACACCCCATCGCCTCCCTCTCTATCTTAGGGGCGTGGCGCTGGGGTTGCGTGCGTCCTATTGTTGGAAAAATAGAATGTCCGCACTGCGCCTGTCAACCAAGCGCACTGCGTGCATTAGCGCGAGGCCGAGCCGGGGTGTGGGAGGGGGTTGTGACCGCCCTCCCCACCCCCCTGCGTGGCCGAGCCTGGAACGAGTGGAGCAGGCGGCGGCGCGGCGTGTCACGGTGCCGCATGCGCAGGCGAGTCCGTCACACCCCGTCGCCTCCCTGTCTATCTTAGGGGTGTGGCTTTGGGGATGCGTGCGTCCTATTGTTGAAAAAACAGAATGTCC
>NC_057805.1:202766475-202767246 GCF_018294505.1 Triticum aestivum
AACCAAGCACACTGCGTGCATTAGCGCGAGGCCGAGCAGGGGGGTGGGAGGGGTGGTCTTGACCCCCCTCCCCACCCCCCCGCGAGGCCGAGCCTGGAACGAGCCGGAGCAGGCGGCGACGCGGCGTGCCGCGGCGCTGCATGCGCAGACGACTCCGTCACACCCCGTCGCCTCCCTGTCTATCTTAGGGGTGTGGCTCTGGGGTTGCGTGCGTCCTATTGTTGAAAAACAGAATGTCCGCACTGCGCCTGTCAACCAAGCGCACTGCGTGCATTAGCGCGAGACCGAGCAGGGGGTGGGAGGGGGGTCGTGACCCCCCACCCCACCCTCCTTCGAGGCCGAGCCTGGAGCGAGCCAGAGCAGGCGGAGACGCGGCGTGCCGCGGCGCCGCATGCGCGGGCGAGTCCGTCACACCCCGTCGCCTCCCTGTCTATCTTAGGGGTGTGGCTCTGGGGTTGCGTGCGTCCTATTGTTGGAAAAACAGAATGTCCGCACTGCGCCTGTCAACCAAGCGCACTACGTGCGTTAGCGCGAGGCCCCACCCCCTGCGAGGCTGAGCCTGGAACGAGCCGGATCAGGCAACGACGCGGCGTGCCGCGACATTGCATGCGCAGGCGAGTCCGTCACACCCCATCGCCTCCCTGTCTATCTTACGGCTGTGGCGCTGGGGTTGCGTGCGTCCTATTGTTAGAAAAATAGAATGTCCGCACTGCGCCTGTCAACCAAGCGCACTGCGTGCATTAGCGCGAGGCCGAGCCGGGGGGTGGGAGG
>NC_057805.1:202768591-202773606 GCF_018294505.1 Triticum aestivum
AGGGTTGCATGCGTCCTATTGTTGGAAAAACAGAATGTCCGCACTGCGCCTGTCAACCTAGCGCAGTGCATGCATTAGCGCGAGGCCGAGCAGGGGGGTGGGAGGGGTGGTCTTGACCCCCCTCCCCACCCCCCTGCGGGGCCGAGCCTGGAACGAGCCGGAGCAGGCGGCGACGCGGCGTGCCGCGGCGCCGCATGCGCAGGCGACTCTGTCACACCCCGTCGCCTCCCTGTCTACCATGCGCAGGCGAGTCCACGCCGCGGCGCCGCATGCGCAGGCGACTCCGTCACACCCCGTCGCCTCCCTGTCTACCATGTGCAGGCGAGTCCGTCACACCCCGTGCGCTTGTCAACCAAGCCAGGATGTGACGTGGGATTGTGCCGTTGTAGCCAAGTGAAAAGATTCGCCGTGGTAGTGTTTTTGATTGGCTGGAAAAAATATTCATCTAAGCGAACTGCAATGCTTTATTGACAGCACATCTTCCGTCCCATACCGGACTACACAGCGGACTGCATTTTTTTAATTTGAGGGGGTACTGGAGTAACTTGCTAGTTGTGCGTCGTTGGGCTTTGTTTGTTTTTGGGCTGTGAGAATTTGTTGGGCCTGTGTTCGGGGAGTGAAGACGCATTGGGCCCAAGTCGGCCTGTGAGCACGGCTGGTTCCCGGTGCGTTGTGTGCGGCCTAATGTTTAGTCCCACCTCGCCTGCGGAAGGCGCGCCCGATCTGTTTATAAGCGCTGGCGAGGCAGCCGTATCGAACTCCTCTGGTTACTTATTTTGGCGCTTATACACGGCGCTCGCTTCTCTATGCTCTATGACCTGTGGGCTCATGTGCGCCCGGCCCCATGCATTGTGGCTAAGAACGGCTCACCTACGGTGGGCGCAGACCTACTACGAGACTAGCTGGTGCCGGATGCACCTATGGTGGTCAATTTTTTCTATGTATTCTCTATCTTAAGTATTTTTTTTCCATGCAGTTGCGTGCACTGCTTAGCAAAACAACCTTGCACTACATTGATAAGGGTTCTGTACTGCATGTGCACGCATTCCATACTACACATGTTTGCGCTACATTTTTGTGCACTACATGGCCCGCATTTTTCTTTATTGTTTTTCCCTCTTACGTATCATTTTTCTAGTGTACGGGTGTGCACTGCTTTGTTGCCTCTATGTGCACTGCATTCGTCATAGTCCTGTGCTGCAGGTGTACACATTTTTTCACTGCGTGCATCCTTCTTTGTGCCAAAGTTGTGACTGGTTATGCCAACGCTGCGGACTGCATGACTTACATTTAAGTACTGCATCAGGTGCACTAATTCTGTGGTGTGCACTGCGCGAAAGTGCTTCTCTTGTGGTTCATTTTGAGCATGTACCGCACTTCATGCACACATATAGTGAACTTCCTTGTAAGACTTTGGAGAACTGTACACATTTTGTAGAGACCTATTACGGGACTGGCTGGGGCCTGGTTGTAACTAGGTGGTCAATTTTTTCCTCATCTGAAGCATTTTTTTCTTTTGGAGTATATATTTCATGGTAGTACAAATGATGTCATTTGTACTACTTGCACTAACGTTGAGTACTGCACTGCGCCATACCAAGTCTGTATGTTGTGCAATGAACGAAAGTTGCTGCAGCCCCTTCGTTCTGCATTTATGCACGTACTGAACTTCATGTATACACTCGGTGAACTGCCTTTTTGTTATGTGAATTGTATTCATGTTTCTTTATAAATATTACTATTAATTTTCTTTTTCTATAATTACTTTTTGTGGACTGCATGTGTACAAATGTGTAATGCTTATTTTTTAGCATTGTGAACTGTATTAATCTTCCTTTTTTAGGTATGAGTTGTAGTCAGATTACTTAATTTTTTTAACATTGTTTTTGAATATGTTTTGTATGTGAATAGTATGTTTTGGTATCACACATTAAATTTTTCAAAGTTTTCTGGATACTTGTTCTAACACAAACTAATTTCAGCGAAAGCAATTGATCAGAAGCAAACTGTGATACATAAGCAAACAACAGAAATAAAATTTAATGATAATTCTAAAATGACATTGTTTTTACAAAAGAAATGTTCGATATGAAGCAATGGACATAATCAAAAGCTTGCATACATGAAACAAAGAACAACACAACGACTAAACTAAAGTGAAACTAAAACATAGCCCTGAATTATTTCTAGTTGCTGTATTGGATTACAGCCTTGTTCTTCTTCTGCTTTGCTTCTTTGTCTCTTTTTGCCCTGTCCAGTCCCATGAAGACATCGTAGATGATTCTCCATGACTCATATGTTGCGAATGCATCTATTGCTGCATACTTGATAAGCTTTTCTGGCAGTGGGCAAAATCCCCACAGAGTATGGTCCTCCTTGCGGTTAATTTTTTCTTCATGTCATGGTAGTGAATGTCTATCATCCTGCCGGCAACATCAGCCAAAGAGTCAAACTTCTTTTTATTGTATGGGTCTCTCCATTCCACCTGAATATCAATTTAGTTTTCGGAGTTGATCTCCAAACCAGATAGCTTCAGCTTGCTTTTGTCTCCTTCAATGGCGAATCCGACGAAGGTGTACTCACCATTCATGAGGAATTTGTCTAGTTCCATTGGCCTGCAAGATGTTTGTATAGAGTGAATATAGTTTATTTTCTTAGAAGTACCAATGTTTTTTGTTTTTTCTGAAACTGAACTGCAATATGAATATCTGAATCTGTTGCGTTGAGTAGTTGCTAATACTTTGTTCAGCATAACTAGTAAATCTGATAATATATTGCATAAACAATGCATGTTTTGTGCATGATTGTATTCTTGAACTGAATTTCATACATGTTTTGTATAGTAATGTTGCAGTTTTCTATTGTTCAGTCAAATAGTTTGTATTTGGTAAAACAAAATAAAAATGCATGTATTGCTAGATCATATAATTCAAGAATTAAACACATGAGTGACATACATGGAGCCAAATGAAAATTGTCAATGAATTCATATGCTATGCTTTTCAAAAATGAAAACCAAAGTTTAAATATTGGCGATTGCAGTGAAGAAAACTTAAAATCAATATTGACAATCAATAGTACAGATTGATAGTTATTCTGACATGTCTTTAGCTGCAGAGATGTGGTAGACAAGGCATTATTTTTCTATGCATAGCTGGAGCACTGCTGCCCGCTGTGGCTTCACGTAGTGCGTGTACTCGACATCAACGCCAACTAGTTTGAGGGGCACTCCACCGAGCTTCCTCCTGAGCATGGACAGCATCTTGTCCACGTCTTCACCCTTGCTTGTGCAAACAACGTGGAGCTTGTGGTTGCCGTGGAGGTCGACGTCGTGGAGCTCCCTGGTGTACCTGCGGCGCTGCTTGTAAAGAGGTGCATCCGCCATGACTCTCCTCTGCTCTCTCGTGTTTGTTCTGGTGAGAAGAGGTTTGTGAAAGGAAGTGTGGAGAAGATGATGCATTGGATTTTTTGGGGTACGAAGCAGTTGTGTTTTCTCCTCTGCTCTCCTTGACAGGACGTGGGAGAGGTGGAGCGGGGTGGTAGCATGGTGGGCCTCTGTTTTTAGTTACGTGGCAACTACAGAGAGGTTCTGCAATGAGGAGGCTCTGTTAGTGCGTTGGAAATCCGAAACCTCGTGTCCTCTTTTTTCGTGACTTGTTCAGGTGTGCACGCAACTGTCAGAAAATGTGATGATTGTGTTTTTGGTGAATTTTTCTATTAAGTGCATTTCTTTGATATCAGAACAGAAATGAGTACGTCCACATAGTGTACTGCATGGAAGTGAAATTTATTCTTCGTGCACTGAATTATATCGGATTAGGATTGATACAAATGTACGCACATTTAGTTTCTTGATGGAGTTCTTTCATGCAGTTCTTTATTTTATAACGGACTGCTTTACTAAACTAACAGGGCTGCATTCTTCATTTTTAGCCATACTGCAATGCAGTAGAAGGAGAACTGCATTTCAGAAAAAAGAATACTTCGTGCTTCCACGTGGAGAACTGCATTGTTTGGCATCGCGGACAACATTTGTATGTTTACTTCGGGCTTTTTGTGTTTTATTTATTAATAGCAAACTGTAGTTTCTGGCAGTGCCCACGCACATTTTCTTTTGTTGTTGTTATTCATTTAAAAAATGTTTCTCATTTTTCTTTGATGTTTTACTTTTGAAGTTATTGTTTTTTCTTAGTGGGCCTTGTTGGGCCTGTCTTCGGGGAGTGAAGACGCATTGGGCCCAAGTCGGCCTGTGAGCACGGCTGGTTCCCGGTGCGTTGTGTGCGGCCTAATGTTTAGTCCCACCTCGCCTGCGGAAGGCGCGCCCGACCTGTTTATAAGCGCTGGCGAGGCAGCCGTATCGAACTCCTCTGGTTACTTGTTTGGGCGCTTATACACGGCAGTCGCTGCTCTATGCTCTATGACCCGTGGGCCCATGTGCGCCTGACCCCATGCATTGTTGCTCAGAACGGCTCGCCTACGGTGGGCGCAGACCTACTACGAGACTGGCTGGGGCTGGATGCACCTGTGGTGGTCAATTTTTTCTTTCTTTGTATTTTTTATCTTACGTATTTTTTTGAACGTAGGGGCGTGCATAGGTTATCAAACCATTCATGCACTGCATTGTTGAGGGTTCTGTACTGCATGTGCACGCATTCCGTACTACATGTTCAGTTCTCATTTTTTGTTTTCATGTTTTTGCTCTTACGTAATCTTTTTTCCAATGTAGGGGAGTGCACTGCTTAGTAAACATACCTGTACTGCATTGATTATGTTTCTGTACTGCAGGTTCATATATTTCCGCACTACATTTTTTCAATGTAGGAGCGTGCACTGCTTAGCAAATCATCCGTGCATTGCATTGATCAGGGTTCTGTACTGCATGCGCACGCATTCCGTAGTACATGTACAGTTCTCATTTTTTGTTTTCATGTTTTTGCACTTATTTAATCTTTTTTCCAATGTAGGGGAGTGCACTGCTTAGTAAACATACACGTACTGCTTTGATTATGTTTCTC
>NC_057805.1:202773827-202784912 GCF_018294505.1 Triticum aestivum
TTCATTCGACAGAGTCTGTACTGCATTGGTACACAATTTGCACTGCATGCGTGCTATTTGCACACTGCATCCTATTTTCGTTTTGTGCACTACTCGAATCTAATGATTCATAAGCAAACAACAGAAAACAAATTATCACAGGCATTCTGTACGACAAGTTCATCATCAGCAAACTAAGTTCAACAGAAAGCAATCTAACATAATCAAAGTTTACATCATTACAAGCGATTCTGCATGGCAAGCAAACTAAGTTCAGCAAAAGCAAATGATCACAAGCAAACTAACGATACATAAGCAAACCACATAAAGGAAATTTGATGATAATCCTAAAACAACGCTGGCATTGTTGGCTCTTTGGCGGCACCATCTTCTTCTTCACCAGGTAGCGTCTCCCCATCCCCAGCTGCTCCTGGCGCGCTTCTTGGAGGGCTCCTCCTTCTCCAGCTTTGCACGGCGAAGCCCGTCCTGGGTGAGGGTGATACGGTTCCATATCTCTACGGTGCGTAGGCGTCCTTTGCCGCGTACTCGATGTGCCTCATGGACAGAGGTAGGGTGGCCCAGCGCTTGTGCTCGTCGTCAGTGATCTTCTTCTTCATGTTGTTGTAGTAGTCGTCGATGAGCATGCCGGAGACGTCTCCAAGGGAGTCCAACTCCTTGGTTGCCTCGGGCACCCTCCACTCCTTCTGGATGTCGACGAAGTTGGCGACCTCCAGATTGACGCGCTCTAGCCTGGTTTTATCGCCGTCGATGGAGAAGCATGCAAAGGTGTACCTGGGGTCGGCGAGGAAGTTGTTGAAGACGGTGCACCTTTCAGCGGCGCTCAGTTGGAAGAGCAGCACCGGGTGTTTCTTGCCGATGGAGAGTTGGCAGAGGGCGGGTTTCTGCGTCGCTTCAGGATCGTTGTTGTACTCGAGATCAATGCCGACGATCTTGTGGCGCCGGAGGCTGAGGTGGCGCTCGTACTGCGCGAGGGTGATCGCCATCTGCTTCTTGTCGTTGGTTTGGATGACGTGCAACTTGGTGTTGCCGTGGGCCTCCACGTCCTTGTACTCGTCGGCGAACGCCATCGCCGGTAGTAGGGCTTGGTGTTTTGCGTGGATATGGATGTGATGGAGCGATTTGGTGGCAGCGCAATGGATACTTGTTGTTGTGGATGAGAAGGCCTATGGCAGGGGTCTGAATTTAAGGGGAGGGCGCGGTGTGGGATGGCCGCATCGGATGAACTGCACGATCTCGGTGACGATGCGGTTTGTGCAGATCGTGGGTTGGTGTTGCGTCTGTGATCGTGGGCTTGTGGCGATGGAGCCGCTCTGATTGGGTGGTTGTATGCGAACGTGGTGTTTTTATATATGATCAGTAAAAAATTTTAACCACCACTATCTGTGCAAACGGGCATTTTGTCACGTTTATATGTATCATGCGTGATAATGAAACTGCATTGGTTAGAGTACCGCACTGCATCGTTTGCAATGGAGAACTGCATGTTGTCTACAGGTGCGTACTTCATCGTGTGCAATAAAGTACAATGTATTCCGCAATTTTACGAGTTTTTCGCTGTGTTCTATACCATGTATTTATTCATGTAGGTAATCCGGAACTGGATTGCTAAACCGTACTTCTTCGTGTAATGAAATGCACTTCATTTTTCTAGTACTGCGTACTGCATCTGTTTGTTTGCCTGTACTTACTGCAGTCCCTGGTACGGGAGGGGTAGGGGGGTTGGGGGCCCATTTTTTTGTTGTGTGGCACTTATTTGAATGTAGACTTTTTCTTTTCGGATGCGTTTTCTTAACATGCGTTTTGTTTTTGATTTTAACTTTTTTTACGAACTGCGTTTATTTTATTTTTGTTTTACCGATTGAACTTTATTGTTCTTCATAGATAACTGCATAATGTGCGTTTTGATGTGGTCTTTCTTATTTTAGCCGGGCCATTTTTGGGTCAGCCCATTTTATGTTGCTTTTTGCCACACGCGGGCCTCCTACGTGTCCATTCCAGGCGATCCCACCGCTGACAGGGAGAGAGACGGAGAACAATCCCCTCTCCTCTCTTGCAGTTCCTCCCTCGAGAAAAACCGCCGTCGCCCGAGGAACCGCCGCCCTCAAGAGGTTCTTATTCCTGCATTCCGCGTCGTCGTCCGCTCCGCGAGCCCTTGCCGCTGCGCTCCCGCAGCCCTTTCGTGTCCGTTCCCGTCGCCGCACCCTTCCCCTCCCCGCCGTCGCCGCCGGCGCCGCACCTTTTTTGTGGTACATTCCGCTTGTTCTCGGTCTTGATCGTCCCCTTGTCTTGTTTTGTTATTCTCGTAGTTGTTGTTGCTATTTTTGCTTGTGTAATTTTTCTGTAGGCAGCCGATTTTATCACGATTTTGGAGTCGATACTCGTGTGTAGCAAGGTGGATCTAGGGTTTCGTGAGATTTTTGCCGAATTTGTTGCTTATATCTGTCACTTCGTCGTTTTGCTGCAGGCAAACACCATGGCTTCGCTGAGCAGAGTTGGGAGGAGGAGTTCAGGGTATGTGGAGTGCTTATTTTAGGCTTTTGTTTATTTTTCTTTGATGTTTATCTAGTTTCCTAAATCATCGTGCATATTGGTTTATGCTCTGTTAGTTGTCAGCGTTCGTTTGCATTATTTTGTCACGTGATATTTTGTAATTTCTGTTTCTGGTTCTTTTTGAATCAAGTAGGTGATTGTGGTTCCCATAATGATACACCAATTGGCTCTCGTTGTCCTGGTGGTAAGGATCATGGTGTGGAGGGAGGACATCAATTGAATTCGCCGATTGAAACTTCTCCCATAAGTGTGGCCCCTCCTTCTGGTATGTGATTGATTTGTTTATTTTGTGTATGCTGGTTACTTTGATGTTGTACCAATTGATGTTGCCTTGCTGTATCTAGTCCGGCATTTTGTTGGGAAGAAACATGAAGTTAGTGTATGCAGCACTGTATTTATTTTGTATATGTGAACTCCACTATATGTATGTGTGAACTGCATTGTTGTTTTATTCAAGTTTTTTGTGCAATGCAATAATTTTTATTTTTAGCTTATGGTTGGAGCACTGCATTTTATATGTCTAAGTGTACTGCATTTGTTCTTTTTGTGCAGTTTTTAACGACCATAGTCAAACTTCATTTTGACGCAGTGTCTGTTTTCCATGTTGGGGCGCCTAGGTTTGAGGAGGTTACTCAATTGATTGACCATTATTTTGCAGAGGGTAATGTTGGTGTGAGCTTTGACTAGAGACGTCCCGTTTTGTCTGAGACACTGTCTCAGTCTGTTGATGGTACAGAGGAAGTTACACGGGATTGGATGGTCTCGAAACAGCTTCGTGAATATGAGTTGAAGCAAAGCAAGAAGAAGTTGAGGTTTGAAAGTGACTCAAAAGAGTTTGCGGAGAAGGAGAAGCAGAGGAGAGCTGCAGATGGTGCCAAGGGTGCCAAATTTGCCAAGGTGAAGAAGCCTTCTTTGCAGAAGAAGAGGCTGAGTACTGTTGCTAAGGAAGGTGGTACACCTCGGCGGAGTCCACGTGTTGCTGGCATGAACAAGAATCTTGGCAAGAGAACTGCTGAAGCTGGTGGAAAGGATGATCCTCAGTGCAAGCGACTACATGTCACTGAAGGTCCCAACTCTTATGATGACGACTTTGTGCTTGCTGATTTTGTGAGGGATGTTCATAGTGGTAGACGCAAAGACTGTGGTTCATCTAAGAGTCTACCCAAGCATGCCCGTGATGATGTCGATGAAGCTGTTTGTGGTGACTCTGGCGAGGAGGTGGATGTTGTTCCAAAGGTTTGTTGAAGTGGACTACATTTGTTTCCTTCATTGTTATTCTATCTGTGTTTTCTCTGTCTCTTTTTTTATGGCTAGTCTTCTAATGTGGATTGCATTTCCCTTTACACAGAGGAAAAAGTCTAGTAAGAGCAATGCAGCTGAACATGATTCTGAGGGACATGATTCTCGATTGAACAAGACCGTACGTTTGTCGCTTCCCACTGTTTGCAAGGCTGCTGCCTTGTTGAAAGAGGCACACTGTAGTCGTGTTCGGGATGCTGGATTTGGTGTTGTCTTTGAACTGACAGTAAAGAAAATGTGTCGCGCATTCTTATGTGCTATCTGATGGGAGTGATTGACCCTGCCACCATGATAATGGACTTTGGGAATGGCAGGGTTCTTAGAATCAATCGTGATTCAGTTCATCACATTTTTTATTTACCCATGGGACGTCACACTGCACCCATGCCTGCTGCCAGCGGCCATGATGACACGTTGAGTGCCCTCAAGGATGAGCTTGGCTTTGACCGTTCAAAAAGTATAGGTGTCAAGGACTTGTTTGAGAAGTTGAAGGTGTTGGTGGAGGAAGATGATCATGTGACTGTTGACCGTGCTGTGAAGGTGTTCTTCCTGATACTCTACCAGAATTTGCTGTGTCGCGGGCCTGCAGTTCGTTTGGGTATAGTTGCTGCAATGGTAGAGAACATGGATTATGCGGCTATGGCTCAGATGGACTTTTGCCAGCTTGTTGTTGATGAGTTGCAGGCAGCTGTGGTGAGGTGGCAAACAGAAGGCAGCAAGCAGAATTGTGCAGAGGGTTGTGCCATTGTCCCCCTGATTATGTATCTTGACTGCTTGAAGCTTCGCAAATTTTCAGTCATGCACACGTTGACGCCACGTGCGTCATACCTAACGACCAAGGACCTGATGAAGTTATACAATGAGGATGTGCTTGTGAAGGGAAAGATTTACTTGGAAACTTACAAATTTGGGAAGTTGCCGGTTAGTGCATCTGAGTTTTTAATATCAGTTTTTTAAGGTGCAGCCACTATAAATCTGAACTTTTCTAATACTCACATGTGTACTTCTCTTTGCCTCTTGTCTTTTTTTGCAGTGGAAGGCGTCCGGTGATATTGTGTACAACCGTCCTGTTGCAGTTGTATGCGGCAGCTCTGATGCGAGACCTAGCACTCATGTTAGGTTTTATGAGCCTATATGTAGCCAGCTTCCTGCCTATGATGATGAGGTGCCGCGTACTCGCGGTTTCATGGCTCGACAGATGTTTGATAATAGAAGCTCTTCTAAACAGACATTTGTTGGCGGCAAAAAACACGAGGAGATTGATGAGCTTCTGCTGAAGGTTTTGAAGTTGACTGAAGATTTGCCAACCTCTGGTGACAGTTTGAGGACAATTGCTGGTTTTTTCCCTGTTGGCCATGGCCCACGAGATGAAGATATTGTTGATGCTCACAGTTTTGATTGTGGCATGATTGAAAGCCTGAAGATTGCAGTGACGAATGTTCGGTCTTCGTATGCTCAATTGAGACATTCACAAGAGGAGAAATGCGGTCGGTATGAGAAGGATGCTGGGCATATTTTGGATGAAATGAACCGTCAGGACGCTGGCGTTGGTGCTGATAATGTATGTTCTAGGTTCTTTGTGGCTTTGAACCTCTTTTGTGTATTATGTGGACTGCTCCTCACTATTTTTGTTTTTTGTGATAGGCTGGAGTGGAATCTTCTGGTGTCCATGGAACTAGGGACGATGGAATTGGTCAGGTACAAGTACTTCTGCCATGTCTGTTCTGCCATGCGTCTCTCTTCTTAAACTTGCATTTGTTGGTTTCCATTTTTATTGTATTTTTTGTGTACGTCGCGATTGTAATGTGTGTACTGCTTGTGCATATTTGAAGTTTTTTCTTTTTTGGTCATTACCATCTTATTTTCGTTTTGGTTTGTTCTATGCCTGTAGACTGGTGATGCTGCTTGTGATGGGCACAAAGAGACCTACGATGGCTCTGGGAAGGATGAGGTCTTGGCTGATGCATCGTCCGCTCCGGATGTTGTAGCTGATAAGGTGTAGTTGTATTACTTGTTCTGTTAGTGTGTTGTAATCTAATTTTTTGTTCTTGTTGTTGTAAACTTGATGTATGCTGTTATGTTCACTCATATGCATTTTCATTTACATATGTTAGCTGCAATAGTTTTACATGTGTGAGCCTCAGTCTTTGACAGAAGTGAACTGCATTCCATTTTGCTTGCGTGGTCCATAATGTTTTACATAAGTAAGCTTTAGTATTTAACATAACTGAACTAAAATGTTTGACAAAGTGAGCTGCAGTTCTTTTTTACGTATATGCGGGTTGAAGTTGTAGTTGTTTTGATACACGTGGGTTGCAGTTGTTGTTGTGTTAATTATCCCCACGCTCATTTTTGTGTTATTGTGTGTTTTTTAATCTTTCCACAGCCTGGAGAAGAAAACGTGGAAGTTCACGTTGATCTGAATCAGGGCGGTTGTGCTGCTGATGGTGGTGGCAGTGTTGGTGCTTCTGCATCGGTAGATGTCGACTGTGCAGACCCTTCTGTAGCTTAAGAATCCCATGGTGCTCTTTCCCCCAGTCGGCATGAAGATTCTGATTTTGGCATTGAAAAGCCGCTGGAGAATGTCGTCCCTGCTGTTAGTGTTGTTGCTTTCCCTGTTTGTCTGGCGGCCAACGATGTTCCTGAAGTATCAAGAGTGGAGCCTCATGTAGCTGAAGTATCTAAGGACGTTGCGGTTGACCAGACTGTTGTAAATCCAGAGAATGCTGATGTTGCTGCAGAAGGGCAGTCCCGTGAGGTTGTGGTGGATTCGTCGCAACCTATTCAAGAAAATGTTTTGGTCAGCTCTGAAGAACAATAGCATGAAGACTCTGACACTGAAGGCAAGAGTTTCGTTTCGAACAGTGCAGTTGAAGTTTTTCTCATTTCATTTTGTTGAAGTACTATGGTATCTGTATTAGATGTTTAATGATAAGTGAAACTTGATCTTTTGTTTATGATTTTCAAAATAGCTAGCAGAATTTCCTTATCTTAATATTTGAACTTCATTATTTTGGATAAGTGAACTTCATCTTTTTATTACAGATGACGAACTTCCTTTTGTGACACCGTCGAGCATTGATCCAGCTCTTCTGAAAAGATACAACGAGTTGTACGCTACTATTACGAGGGTTCGAAAGGACAAGAAGAAGAAGTATGGTTTTCTAGAAATTGTTTTGTTCATATGTATTTTCTAATTTTGGTTTTTAGCCCTTTTTCTTTGTTGTTATTTTTTTAGTATCTTATGTTTCAGTTTTTCATAAAAAATTCAGGGGCATGATTGCTTTTAAAACTGAGTTGGGTGATATTACCATTGGCGAAGTTGGTCAATCCTTTTGGGATAAAGGGATGCTCACTACAAGACTTGTAGATCTTGGGGTTTCTTTGCTGGTAGATAAGTTTGAGGGATCTCCGACAATGGTTGTCCCGTACCATATTTGTGTAAGAATGCAGAAATTTTTGTTTTATTTTTTTGTTTTTCTTTTCTGATTTCGTGCGACGACATGTTTTCTTGAGCACTATTGATTTTGGGTTTTGTATTGGCAGACAAATATTTGGAATGGTGGTACTGTAGGCAGGAGTGTTAAAATGATGTTCTCTTCAAAAGCCGAGGAGCGTGTTGATAAAAAGGATATGGTGAGTAACGTTTTTATGTGTCGAAAACTATATTTTGCGTGTTTGTTTTTACAGCGTTCTGTTTCTTCTTCTTATTATAATTTTATTTATTTTTCCGTGCTTTGAACAGGTCCTTTTTGCAACTTTTGATCTGCGACATACAAGGGATGGCGTTGGTCATTATTGTGTAGTTTTGTCAAATGTGAAAGAAAGGCGGTTTGAATTTCTTGACTCGCTCAATACACCTGGCAGCCCTGATGCGATCAGGGTTTTTAGGAGGATGGTTAAAAATATCAAGCGTGCATGGAAAGAAGGAAGCTCAAGTTCTAATGAGCCGCTAAATCCTCCTACACTTGATGGATTTGTGTTGAAACATGTCATTGTCCCAATGCAGCCTAATGGGTGTGTTCCGTACAACCCATCTTCACCATACTCCTCAAGTTTTTTTAATTTTCAGTTTGCGAAACTGATGTTTTTATTCTTTTATTGCAGGCATGATTGTGGATTCTATATGTTTGAATTCCTGCAGACTTGGGATGGTGTTCAAGTTGCTCTGTTTGGGGTGGAGCACATTGGCTATATCAGAAAGGCCATGCTCTATAGTTGGCTCACATCGAGAAAGTGTTCGTTTGGTTTAACATCACTTTTAATTTTTGCAGATAAAGGTTGTTTTAGTGAACTTCTTTATCCTTCCTTTATTTATTTTTTGTCTACTGCTTGCTTCCGGTTCTTACGGGATTTTTTTAATAGTTTGTTTAGTTACGTTCGTGATTTAGAATGTATGTGTATATTTATTTGTTGTGTTAATGAGATGCATTTTATTTTTTGGGCAAGTGAGCTGCATTGTTCTTTACAAGTGTGCTGCATTGTTGTATACATTTTTTATTCTGCATTGCTCTAGACAAGTGGACTGCATTGCTGTAGACAATTGTGCTGCATTCTATTCTTTAGTGAACTGCATTTTTTTATTTTAATGAGATGTATTACATGTTTTTTTGTTTTTTATTTTTGTGCTGAGTGTTTCCATGTTTTTTCTACATGGTTTTAGGTTTTGATGGGGGGCTTCATGAAGGTTGTACGTCACTGTTCGAGTCCCAGGGTTCTGATGTGGTTATGGAGGATTGCGCCATTGAAATCTCTCCAGATAATTCTGGTTCTTTGGCTGGAGATGGTTTGAACACAGCTGTGGCGTCTGGACCTGATGGTGGAAGTGTTTCTCGACCTAGCTCTCCACGCGATGTATTTGATGTTGTTCATGATGATTTTGTTACGCCGTGTCCTCGTGTCACGAGGACTCGGAGTGCAGCAATTAATCGTCCTTCTGTGGATGACGTTGAAGTTTTTTCGAACAAGAGGGCAGGTGAGAGGGCTTTTAAGTTGAGATGCTCTATAGAGAAATTGAAGCCTCCGAGGTTCAAATATATTGATGAGGAGAGGAAAATAAAGGATGTTGTTCTCAGCAAAGAATTTGTTACCAAATACCACGAGTAAGTTTTTTGTGTGTGCCCTTGATCCTTTTTGTGTGTTTTGTTTTTAGTTTTAATTTTATTGATCCCATCTCTGTATGTTTACTGCAGGAATGCGTTCTTTATGGTGAACAGTCCTTTTGGTGATCTTGATACTTACACTGTTGACTATATCTATAATACATTTGGCAAATGAGCTTTAATGGATTCGTATCTCATGGAATTTGTCATCAAGTACTGGAAGCAAGACCCTGAAATGGGTTTAGTTTATCATTCTAGTGAACGTGTGCTACTTTCACCCTTATTTATCACGGTAAACGTGTGCTATCATTTTTTCTATTCTACTAGTTTTTTTATGTCCATGCCTGCATGCATTGTTTATTCTTTTTTTCATGTCCTTTCTTTGTTCTTTTTTCTTTGCAGTATGTTCTTCAGATGGAAACTTTTGTGACGAGAGATGATGAAGGAAACCCTGTGTTGCCAGTTGTGCATAGCACGTTTGTTTTACAAGATGCAGTTAACCAGTTCAAGGTTTTTGTGAGTGACGACGTAAACCTGTTGGATGCAAAACTGGTAAGTTCGTTGTTTCCCGTCGTTTATTTTTCTAGTTTGTTGCATTTCTTTTTATAGTTAATTTTTGGAACAGTGGTTCTAGTGCTACGTGTTGAAATAAGTTTTCATTTCATTTTTTGTTTTTTTATGTGAACAGATTATGATGCCGCGCTCCAAGGATGGTCATTATTCCTTATACACGATGAACCAGCATCGCCAGACGTTTGACATCCATGACACTAGGAAGTACACTAGCCATGCTGATGTCACGACAAAGTGGCGCAGGAGTGATTACCACTCAGATTGCACTGAAGTGGTATGTCATTTTTTCTTGCCAAGTGCAAAGCTTTTTTGTGTTTCTCCTACTGCATTTATTTTATAAATTTCACATGCAATGTTAGCACACATAGGACCACACTTTTTTATGTAGTGCACTGCAACATACGCGTGACAGAACTGCATTTTTCTCAGACCCCCCATAATCCTTGTAAAAAAGGAGATAAGAGGAAATGACCTCACGTGCATTTAAAAGAGGGACCGTCTAGACGTTGAGAACAACTTTTGTATTTTTTGGTTCGTCTGAATCGTAATTTGATCTGTGGTGTGTGTTATTTTTACATTGTGCTTCCTTTTTTGCCAGATGAGGAGGATGACTCAGTTGCTGAAGGCGATTTATGGTGAAAAAATGTATAAATCTAAGAACCACCCTGACTGGGTTAAATTGGCAGAGAAGCCCTCTTACCCGGTCGTGCCAGTGCAGGGAGCAAACGACTGCGGAATCTATGTTCTGAGGGTGATGCAGTCGTATGACGGCCAACGTGTAGTTGAGAAAATTATCAAAACCGACGTAACACCTTCTTTGTCTTCTTCTTTGTCTTGTTACTTTTTTTATTATTTTACCTTGTCACTGTCTGCATTTTTTTAAATTTTCTTTTTCAGCCTGCTGTTGAAGATTGGAAGGCGGAGTACATGTTCCAGTGGTGTACTATGTGGTGTCTAAGGTATATAATGTATGAAAAGACGTTTGTTTTCTGTTGTTGTGATTTTTGTCTGCTTTTTTACAGCAATGTTTTATGGACGAATTTGTATCTGTATGTGTATTTTATATAAATAATTCATACAGTATATATATGTGTATATTTTTATTTTTGTTGACTTACACGTTCTGTGTGAACTGGCATTTTGTCACGCTTATATGTATCTTATGTGTCCCATCAACTGCATTGCATGTGATACCGAACTTCTTCGTCCAACAAAAAGCACTGCATTTGTCTACAAGTTTGGGCTGCACCTGTTTTATTTCTGCACTTTTTGCCGCAGACCCTGCATTCATGTGTGTATCCTGGAACTGCGTTGCTTTATGATACTGCACTGCTTTTGCCTAACCAAGTGAAGTGCGTAGCTTTATGATACTGCATTGCTTTGCCTAACTAAGTGCAGTGCTTTTGCCTATCCAAGTGCACTGGTTTTTTGCCTAATGAAGTGCACTGCTTTTTATATCCTTCAGTTGGTTATTTTTTTATTGTTTGTATTGTAAGGTATGGGCCCCCCATTTTTTTGGTTGACTATAGATTAGTATTTGCTCTTTCTATTCCCTGTACTT
>NC_057805.1:202784980-202785800 GCF_018294505.1 Triticum aestivum
GCCTCCCTATCTATCTTAGGGGTGTGGCTCTAGGTTGCGTGCGTCCTATTGTTGGAAAAACAGAATGTCCGCACTGCGCCTGTCAACCAAGCGCACTGCGTGAGTTAGCACGAGGCCGAGCAGGGGGTGGGAGGGGGGTCGTGACCCCCATCCCCACCCCCAGCGAGGCCGAGCCTGGAACGAGCCGGAGCAGGCGGTGACGCAGCGTGCCGCGGTGCCGCATGCGCAAGCGAGTCCGTCACACCCCGTCGCCTCCCTGTTTATCTTAGGGGTGTGGCTCTGGGTTGCGTGCTTCCTATTGTTGGAAAAACAGAATGTCCGTACTGCACCTGTTAACCAAGCGCACTGCGTGCGTTAGCGCGAGGCCGGGCAGGGGGCTGGAAGGGGGGGTCTTGACCCCCCTCCCCACCCCCTGCGAGGCCAAACCTGGAACGAGCCGGAGCAAGCGGCGACGCGGCGTGCCGCGGCGCCGCATGCGCAGGTGAGTCCGGCACACCCCGTCGCCTCCCTGTCTATCTTAGGCATATGGCTCTAGGGTTGCGTGCGTCCTATTGTTGGAAAAACAGAATGTCCGCACTGCGCCTGTCAACCAAGCGCGCTGCGTGCGTTAGCGCATGGCCGGGCAGGGGGCTGGGAGGGGGGTCTTGACCCCCCCTCCCCACCCCCTGCGAGGCCGAGCCTGGAACGAGCCGGAGCAACCGGCGACGCGGCGTGCCGCGGCACCGCATGCGCAGGCGAGTCCGTCACACCCCGTCGCGTCCCTGTCTATCTTAGGGGTGTGGCTCTGGGTTTGCGTGCATCCTATTGTTGGAAAAACATA
>NC_057805.1:202786262-202928639 GCF_018294505.1 Triticum aestivum
GCGTCGCCGCATGCGCAGGCGAGTCCATCACACCCCGTCGCCTACCTTTCTATCTTTAGGGGTGTGGCTCTGGTGTTGCGTGCGTCCTATTGTTGGAAAAACAGAATGTCCGCACTGCGCCTGTCAACCAAGCGCGCTGCGTGCGTTAGCGCGAGGCCGGGCAGGGGGCTGGGATGGGGGGTCTTGACCCCCCTCCCCATCCCATGCGAGGCCGAGCCTGGAACGAGCCGGAGCTAGCGGCGACGCGGCATGCCGCGGCGCCGCATGCGCAGGCGAGTCCGTCACATCCCGTCGCCTCCCTGTGTATCTTAGGGGTGTGGCTCTGGTTTGCGTGCGTCCTATTGTTGGAAAAATAGAATGTCCGCACTGCGCCTGTCAACCAAGCGCACTGCGTGCGTTAGCGCGAGGCCGGGCAGGGGGCTGGGAGGGG
This sequence comes from Triticum aestivum, assembly GCF_018294505.1. Lineage (NCBI taxonomy): Eukaryota > Viridiplantae > Streptophyta > Magnoliopsida > Poales > Poaceae > Triticum > Triticum aestivum. Next base: position 202,786,693 of record NC_057805.1, read on the forward strand.
GTCTTGACCCCCCTCCCCACCCCCTGCGAGACCGAGCCTGGAACGAGCCGGAGCAAGCGGCGACGCGGCGTGCCGCGGCGCCGCATGCGCAGGCGAGTCCGTCAGACCCCGTCGCCTCCTTGTCTATCTTAGGGGTGTGGCTCTGGGGTTGTGTGCGTCCTACTGTTGGAAAAACAGAATGTCCGCACTGCGCCTGTCAACCGAGCGCATTGCGTGCGTTAGCGCGAGGCTGAGCAGGGAGGTGGGAGGGGGGTCATGACCCCCTCCCCACCCTCCTGCAAGGTCGAGAATAGAATGAGCCGGAGCAGGCGGCAACGCGGCGTGCCGCGGCGCCGCATGCGCAGGCGAGTCCGTCACACCCTGTCGCCTCCCTGTCTACCATGCGTAGGCGAGTCCGTCACACCCCGTGCGCCTGTCAACCAAGCCAGGATGTGACGTGGGATTGTGCCGTTGTAGCCAAGTGAAACGATTTGCCGTGGTAGTGTTTTTGATTGGCTGGAAAAAATATTCGTCTAAGCGAACTGCAATGCTTTATTGACAGCACATCTTCCGTCCCATACCGGACTACACAGTGGACTGCATTTTTTTAAGGTGAGGGGGTACTGGAGTAACTTGCTAGTTGTGCGTCGTTGGGCTTTGTTTGTTTTTGGGCTGTGAGAATTTGTTGGGACTTTGTTCGGGGAGTGAAGACGCATTGGGCCCAAGTCGGCCTGTGAGCACGGCTGGTTCCCGGTGTGTTCTGTGCGGCCTAATGTTTAGTCCCACCTCGCCCGCGGAAGGCGCGCCCGATCTATTTATAAGCGCTGGCGAGGCAGCCGTATCGAACTCCTCTGGTTACTTATTTTGGCGCTTATACACGGCGCTCGCTTCTCTATGCTCTATGACCTATTGGCTCATGTGCGCCCGGCCCCATGCATTGTGGCTCAGAACGGCTCGCCTACGGTGGGCGCAGACCTACTACGAGACTGGCTGGGGCCGGATGCGCCTGTGGTGGTCATTTTTTCTATGTATTTTCTATCTTAAGTATTTTTCCATGCAAGGGCGTGCACTGCTTAGCAAAACAACTTTGCACTGCACTGATCAGGGTTCTGTACTGCATGTGCACGCATTCCGTACTACACATGTTTGCGCTACATTTTTGTGCACTGCATGGGTTGCATTTTTCTTTATTGTTTTTCCCTCTTACGTATCATTTTTTCTGGTGTACGGGTGTGCACTGCATTGTTGCCTCTATGTGCACTGCATTCGTCATAGTCATGTGCTGCAGGTGTACACATTTTTGCACTTTGTGGATCCTTCTTTGTGCCAAAGTTGTGACTGGTTATGCCAACGCTGCGGACTGCATGACTTACATTTAAGTACTGCATCAGGTGCACTAATTCTGTGTTGCACTAATTATGCCATCACGAAAGTGCTTCTCTTCTGGTTCATTTTGAGCATGTACCGCACTTCATGCACACATATAGTGAACTTCCTTGTAAGACTTTGGAGAACTGCACACATTTTGTAGAGACCTATTACGGGACTGGCTGGGGCCTGGTTGTAGCTGGGTGGTCAATTTTTTTTCCTTATCTGAAGCATTTTTTTCTTTTGGAGTATATATATTTCGTGGTAGTACAAATGATGTCATTTATACTACTTGCACCAATGTTGAGTACTGCACTGTGCGTACCAAGTCTGTATGTTGTGCACTGAACGAAAGTTGCTGCAGCCCCTTCGTTCTGCATTTATGCACGTACTGCACTTCATGTATACACTCGGTGAACTGCCTTATATTTGTTATGTGAACTGTATTCACGTTTCTTTATAAATATTAATATTAATGTTCTTTTTCTATAATTACCTTTTGTGGAATCCATGTGTACAAATGTGTAATGCTTATTTTTTAGCAATGTGAATTGTATTAATCTTTCTTTTTTAGGTATGAGTTGTAGTCAGATTACTTAATTTTTTTAACGTTGTTTTTGAATATGTTTTGTATGTGAATAGTATGTTTTGGTATCACACATTAAATTTTTCAAAGTTTTCTGGATACTTGTTCTAACACAAACTAATTTCAGCGAAAGCAATTGATCAGAAGCAAACTGTGATACATAAGCAAACAACAGAAATAAAATTTAATGATAATTCTAAACCGACATTGTTTTCACAAAAGAAATGTTCGATATGAAGCAATGGACATAATAAAAAGCTTGCATACATGAAACAAAGAACAACACAACGACTAAACTAAAGTGAAACTAAAACATAGCCTTGAATTATTTCTAGTGGCTGTATTGGATTACAGCCTTGTTCTTCTTCTGCTTTGCTTCTTTGTCTCTTTTTGCCCTGTCCAGTCCCATGAAGACATCGTAGATGATTCTCCATGACTCATATGTTGCGAATGCATCTATTGATTCATACTTGATAAGCTTTTCTGGCAGTGGGCAAAATCCCCACAGAGTATGGTCCTCCTTGCGGTTAATTTTTTTCTTCATGTCATGGTAGTGAATGTCTATCATCCTGCCGGCAACATCAGCCAAAGAGTCAAACTTCTTTTTATTGTATGGGTCTCTCCATTCCACCTGAATATCAATGTAGTTGTCAGAGTTGATCTCCAAACCAGATAGCTTCAGCTTGCATTTGTCTCCTTCAATGGTGAATCCGACGAAGGTGTACTCACCATTCATGAGGAATTTGTCTAGTTCCATTGGCCTGCAAGATGTTTGTATAGAGTGAATATAGTTTATCTTCTTAGAAGTACCAATGTTTTTTCTTTTTTTCTAAAACTGAACTGTAATATGAATATCTGAATCTGTTGCGTTGAGTAGTTGCTAATACTTTGTTCAGCATAACTAGTAAATCTGATGATATATTGCATAAACAATGCATGTTTTGTGCATGATTGTATTCTTGAACTGAATTTCATACATGTTTTGTATAGTAATGTAGCAGTTTTCTATTGTTCAGTCAAATAGTTTGTATTTGGTAAAACAAAATAAAACTGCGTGTATAGCTAGATCATATAATTCAAGAATTGAACACATAAGTGACATACATGGAGCCAGATGAAAACTGTCAATGAATTCATATGCTATGCTTTTCAAAAATGACAACCGAAGTTTAAATATTGGCGATTGCAGTGAAGAAAATTTAAAATCAATATTGACAATCAATAGTACAGATTGATAGTTATTCTGACCTGTCTTTAGCTGCAGAGATGTGGTAGACAAGGCATTCTTTTTCTACGCATAGCTGGAGCACTGCTGCCCGTTGTGGCTTCACGTAGTGCGTGTACTCGACATCAACGCCGACTAGTTTCGCGGGCATTCCGCCGAGCTTCCTCCTGAGCGTGGACAACATCTTGTCCACGTCTTCACCCTTGCTTGTGCAAACGACGTGGAGCTTGTGGTTGCCGTGGAGGTCGACGTTGTGGAGCTCCTTGGTGTACCTGCGGCGCTGCTTGTAAAGAGGTGCATCCACCATGACTCTCCTCTGCTCTCTCGTGTTTGTTCTGGAGAGAAGAGGTTTGTGAAAGGAAGTGTGGAGAAGATGATGCAATGGGGTTTTTGGGGTACGAAGCAGTTGTGTTTTCTCCTCTGCTCTCCTTGACAGGACGTGGGAGAGGTGGAGCGGGGTGGTAGCATGGTGGGCCTCTGTTTTTAGTTACGTGGCAACTACAGAGAGGTTCTGCTATGAGGAGGCTCTGTTAGTGCGTTGGAAATCCGGAACGTCATGTCCTCCTTTTTCGTGACTTGTTCAGGTATGCACGCTACAGTCAGATGTGATGATTGTGTTTTCGGTGAATTTTCCTATTAAGTGCACTTCTTTTACATCAGAATAGAACTGCGTACGTCCACATAGTGTACTGCATGGAAGTGAAATTTATTCTTCGTGCACTGAATTATATCAAATTAGGATTGATACAGATGTACGCACATTTAGTTTCTTGATGGAGTTCTTTCATGCAGTTCTTTATTTTATAACGGACTGCTTTGCTTAACTAACAGGGCTGCATTCTTCATTTTAGCCATACTGCAATGCAGTAGAAGGAGAACTGCATTGTTTGGCGTCGCGGACTGCATTTGTACGTTTACTTCGGGCTTTCTGCGTTTTATTTATTAATAGCAAACTGTAGTTCCTGGCAGTGCCCACACACATTTTCTTTTGTTGTTGTTATTCATTTAAAAAATGTTTCTCATTTTTCTTTGATGTTTTGTTTTTGAAGTTATTGTTTTTTCTTAGTGGGCCTTGTTGGGCCTGTGTTCGGGGAGTGAAGACGCATTGGGCCCAAGTCGGCCTGTGAGCACGGCTGGTTCCCGGTGCGTTGTGTGCGGCCTACTGTTTAGTCCCACCTCGCCCGCGGAAGGCGCGCCCGACCTGTTTATAAGTGCTGGCGAGGCAGCCGTATCGAACTCCTCTGGTTACTTGTTTGGGCGCTTATACACGGCGCTCGCTGCTCTATGCTCTATGACCTGTGGGCCCATGTGCGCCCGGCCCCATGCATTGTGGCTCAGAACGGCTCGCCTACGGTGGGCGCAGACCTACTACGATACTGGCTGGGGCCGGATGCACCTGTGGTGGTTAATTTTTTTTCTTTGTATTTTTTATCTTACATATTTTTTTGAACGTAGGGGCATGCACAGGTTATCAGACCATTTGTGCACTGCATTGTTCAGGTTTCTGTACTGCATGTGCACGCATTCCGTACTACATGTTCAGGTCTCACTTTTTGTTTTCATGTTTTTGCTCTTACGTAATCTTTTTTCCAATGTAGGGGAGTGCACTGCTTAGTAAACATACCTGTACTGCATTGATTATGTTTCTGTACTGCAGGTTCACATATTTCCGCACTACAATTTTTTTCAATGTAGGAGCGTGCACTACTTAGCAAATCATCCGTGCATTGCATTGATCAAGGTTCTGTACTGCATGCGCACGCATTCCGCGGTACATGTACAGTTCTCATTTTTTGTTTTCATGTTTTTGCTCTTATGTAATCTTTTTTCCAATGTAGGGGAGTGCACTGCTTAGTAAACATACACGTACTGCTTTGATTATGTTTCTGTGCTGCAGGTTCATATATTTCCGCACTACATATACAGGTCGCATTTTTTCTTTTTGTGTTTTTGCTCTTATGTATTCTTTTTTTTCAAATTTAGGGGCGTTCACTGCTTCATTGGGTATGTGTAAACTTCATTCAACAGAGTCTGTACTACATTGGTACACAATTCGCACTGCATGCGTGTTATTTGCACACTGCATCTTATTTTCGTTTTGTGCACTGCTCGAATCTAATGATTCATAAGCAAACAACAGAAAACAAATTATCACAGGCATTCTATACGACAAGTTCATCACCAGCAAACTAAGTTCAGCAGAAAGCAATCTAACATAATCAAAGTTCACATCATTACAAGCGATCTGCATAGCAAGCAAAGTAAGTTCAGCAAAAGCAAATGATCACAAGCAAACTAACGATACATAAGCAAACAACATAAAGCAAATTTGATTATAATTCTAAAACGACGCTGGCATTGTTGGCTCTTTGGCCGGCACCATCTTCTTCTTCACCAGGTAGCGTCTCCCCATCCCCAGCTGCTCCTGACGCGCTTCTTGGGGGGCTCCTCCTTCTCCAACTTTGCACAGCGAAGCTTGTCCTGGGTGAGGGTGATGTGATTCGATATCTCGTACGCTGCCTAGGCGTCCTTTGCCGCGTACTCGATGTGCCTCATGGATAGAGGAAGGGTGGCCCAGCGCTTGTGCTCGTCGTCGGTGATCTTCTTCTTCATGTTGTTGTAGTAGTCGTCGATGAGCATGCCGGAGACGTCTCCAAGGGAGTCCGACTCCTTGGTTGCCTCGGGCACCCTCCACTCCTTCTAGATGTCGACGAAGTTTGCGACCTCCAGATTGACGCGCTCTAGCCTGGTTTTGTCGCCATCGATGGAGAAGCCTGCAAAGGTGTACCTGGGGTCGGCGAGGAAGTTGTCGAAGATGGTGCACCTTTCAGCGGCGCTCAGTTGGAAGAGCAGCACCGGGTGTTTCTTGCCGATGGAGAGTTGGCAGAGGGCAGGTTTCTGCGTTGCTTCAGGCTCGTTGTTGTACTCAAGATCAATGCCGACGATCTTGTGGCGCTGGAGGCTAAGGTGGCGCTCGTACTGCGCGAGGGTGATCGCCATCTGCTTCTTATCGTTGGTGTGGATGACGTGCAACTTGGTGTTGCCGTGGGCCTCCACGTCCTTGTACTCGTCGGCGAACGCCATCGCCAGTAGTAGGGCTTGGTGTTTTGCGTGGAGATGGATGTGATGGAGCGATTTGGTGGCAGCGCAATGGATACTTGTTGTTGTGGATGAGAAGGCCTATGGCAGGGGTCTGAATTTAAGGGGAGGGCGCGGTGTGGGATGGCCGCATCGGATGAACTGCACGATCTCGGTGACGATGCGGTTTGTGCAGATCGTGGGTTGGTGTTGCGTCTGTGATCATGGGCTTGTGGCGATGGAACAGCTCCGATTGGGTGGTTGTATGCGAACGTGGTGTTTTTTAACGTGGTTTTATTTTTATTTTTGATCAGTAAATTTTTTTTGACCACCACTATCTGTGCGAACGGGCATTTTGTCATGTTTATATGTATCCTGCGTGATAATGAAACTACATTGGTTAGAGTACCGCACTGCATCATGTGCAATGGAGAACTGCATGTTGTCTACAGGTGCGTATTTCATCGTGTACTTCATCATGTGCAATAAAGTACAATGTATTCCGCAATTTTACGAGTTTTTCGCTGTGTTCTATACCGTGTATTTATTCTTGTAGGTAATCCGGAACTAGATTGCTAAACCGTACTGCTTCGTGTAACGAAATACACTGCATTTTTCTAGTTGTGCGTATTGCATCTTTTTTTTGCTTGTACTTACTGCAGACCCTGGTACGGGAGGGGTAGGGGGCTTGGCCCCCCCTATTTTTTGTAGTTATTGTTTTTTGTTAGTGGACCTTGTTCGGCCTGTGTTCGTGGAGTGAAGACGCACTGGGCCCAAGTCGGCCTGTGAGCACGGCTGGTTCCCGGTGCGTTGTGTGCGGCCTAATGTTTAGTCCCACCTCGCGCGCGGAAGGCGCGCCCGACCTGTTTATAAGCGCTGGCGAGGCAGCCGTATCGAACTACTCTGGTAACTAATTTGGGCGCTTAAGCACGGTGCTCAGTGCTCTATGCTCTCAGACCTGTGGGCCCATGTGCGCCCGGCCCCATGCATTGTGGCTCAGGACGGCTCGCCTACGGTGGGCGCAGACCTACTACGAGACTGGCTGGGGCCGGATGCACCTGTGGTGGTCAATTATTTTTTTCTTTGTATTTTTTATCTTAAGTATTTTTTTGAACGTATGGGCGTGCACAGGTTATCAAACCATTCATGCACTGCAGTGTTCAGGGTTCTGTACTGCATGTGCACGCATTCCGTACTACACATGTTTGCCCTACATTTTTGTGCACTGGATTGGTAGCATTTATCTTTATTGTTTTTCCCTCTTACGTAGCATTTTTTCTAGTGTACGAGTGTGCACTGCTTTGTTGCCTCTATGTGCACTGCATTCGTCATGGTCCTGTGCTGCAGGTGTACACATTTTGCACTGCGTGCATGCTTCTTTGTGCGAAAGTTGTGATTGGTTATGCCAACGCTGCGGACTGCATGGCTTACAGTTAAGGACTACATCAGGTGCACTAATTCTGCTTTTGTGCACAGCGCGAAAGTGCTTTTCTTTGTGCTTCATTTTGAGCACTACACACATAAAATGGTCTGTGGATTATAATTTTTTAGAGAATTATTATTTAATGATCTGCGGGTAGTTTGTGGGAATTTCTGCAGTCAAAGTCTTTGTAGAACTTCCTGGTAAGACTTTTTCTTTGGTAAAATAAACCTTTATTGATTGTCCTTCATTCTTGGTAACGTAATTTTCAGTAACTCCCCTTTAATTTTCAGTTTTGACCTTTTTGCATTCCTCTCCTATAAATGTAGGCCAACTTCTACCCTTCCTTTGCAGTTCATTTCTCGTCTAGCCGCAACTTCTCTCCTTTCTCTAGACTCACTTTATTTTTTTCCTTTTCTAGGTTTTTGTTGCGATGGCTCCAGGCCCCTGCGCGAATTTCTCCTGTTGCGGCCATGGTTGTGGTGTGCCGATGAACTGCGATTGCTTAGCTTGCTCGCAGGCCCGTCGTGCTCGTCGTGGGGGGAAGGTATTGTGTCGAGCTGGGCGTGCGGAGCAGCTTCCATATGGCACAGTATTCACAAAAGGATTGGATATGGGCCACATCAACGTTTCTGCGTTCTATTCCGCTCTGCTTCGCCGTGGCATTGGCCGCGCAAGTCCTTTTGTCCATCAGCTTACGCCGACAGATGTTGAGACTCACTACAAGATGGTATTTTTCGCTTGATCTGATTTTTTCTTTGTGTTTTCTATTTTTTTGTATAATTCCATACTAGTTTGAACTTCTAGTTTTTTAGGAATGCACTTATTTTGTTTTATTGAAGTGTACTGCACTTTTGTACTTATATCTTGTTTTTATTTTTTTTGCTTGTGTGCATGGAGCTCGTGTTTTATTTTGCATGGTTACAATATGTGAGCTGCTTACATACTAGATGAGAAGTAATAGTTTCCACAATTTTCCCCGCTTGTACGTTTTGTACTACATGCATGTAGTCTCAAGAACTTCATAATAGTTGTAAGCGTACTTCTTGTTTGCAAGTTCCGCACTGCACATTAAATTGCGTTTAATCTGTACTGCTTTTTTGCAGAAAATTCCCCAACGAGCTGTTAGGTATCTCCGCCTCAAGAAGAAGGGAATTCTCCAAGTTGTTCTTGGTAATCGACACCTTCAACCAGCCAAGTACCGTGTAGGCGTTGAGGGTGGAAGGACTTTGTCATTGATAGTGGCCTGAAGTCTGAGCAAGTTGTTGTCCTCAACTTCTTTGAACTCGAGGATCATACGGTTAGAATCACGTTTGACATGATTGGTTAAGGTTATGAGGTTGATTTGTAATAAGTACTTTTGCGTGTCGAACGCTTCATCTTTTTTATGTGTTTTGTAATAAGCACTTTTGTGATCTGAACCGCTTCAATTATTATTCCGAACTTCATGCTGCCAGTGAGCTAACTGCATTTTTTACATCGTTTTAGGATCAAAATGTGTCAAAGTTTTACTCTAGACTTCTATATATATGGTATACTATATAGACCATTTGTCTTTAGATGGTTTAGTTGAATAACTCATAGTCAGTGGGAAATTTGTGTTTACACGACATTTAAACTGATAATAAGTCATACAGATAAGCAAACTGCTATGCATATGATTAATTTATTGAAGTTCATCTATTTGGTCGTTAACCTGCTACTTCTCCGTGGTGACTGGAGCGTGTCTAATGTTGCACTTTCTTTTGTTTTCCGTGGCGGTGTTGCTGGTTCTTGTTTCTGCACCGTTGTGTTTGTAGTCCCTCGCGTGCTGGTTGATGGTGGCTTTTGTTTTTGAGTGCTGTGAACTGCATCCTTCTTTGCTCCCCGCGTGATTGTTGATGGCTGCTTTCATTTTCAAGTGATGTGAACTACATCCTTCTTTGCTCCCCGCATGCTGGTTGATGGCTGCTTTTGGTTTTGAGTGATGTGAACTGCATCCTTCTTTGCTCCCCGCGTGTTGGTTGATGGCTGCTTTCGTTTTCCAGTGCTGTGAACTGCATCCTTCTTTGCTCCCCGCGTGCTGGTTGATGGATGCTTTTGTTTTTGAGTGCTGTGAACTGCATCCTTTTGTGCTCCTACCTTGTTTTTTGAAAGTGGTGTCGTTCTCGGTTGTTTCTGTACAGCAGCATTTCCTTGTGGTGGTCTTGTTGGCATTTTTTTCATGTTTTTCGTCCTCTTCACTCTCTTCTTCCTCCTCTTCTTGCTCTTCCACATCTTCATCATCTGTTTCTTCATAAGCCACTGCTTCTTTAGTTTCTTCGTGTTCTTCGTCCTCTTCACTCTCTTCTTCCTCCTCTTCTTCATCTGCTTCTTCATAAGCCATTTCTTCTTCAGTTGTGTCACCATCTTCTTCTTTGATTTCATCTTTCTCGTCTTCCTCATTTTCTGATCTTGTTCTTTTGGGGCAGGTTCTTGAATTGTGTCTCTTCCTCTTTTTGCAGATGCTACAACGTCTCGGTTTCGTCCATTTCTTAGTGTTGTGAGTGGAATTTCTGTTTGGTTGTGCATCGCCATGTCCTCGTTTTTCTTGTTCATGTCTTTTGTACATGTCCTGGAATTGTGGCCGCTAATTTCATTACATGTGTTGCACCTTCTTATTCCCAGTGGGTGACCATCACTGTCCAGCTCAGGCTGTGGCTTACTATTTTTGTCATCATTTTTGTCCTTGCATGCAACCTTTTTATGGGTTGTGTCGCCCCCTTTCTTCCTTCCTCTTGTGTTTGAAACAGAAGGTGGAAGAATTGTTTCTTTTTTGATAGCACCAGTTCCGCTGTGTTCGGTATTTTCTACTTGCTCGGCATTATTGTCATGCTGGGATTTCTCTGCTTGCTTTAGTTTTGCCGCTTCTTCTTCTTTGAGCATATCAACTTCCTCGATCAGTGCCCTCATACCACACAACGCTCTGTGGCACCCAGCGTCGGACCTTGTCGCTCTGTTTGCAAGGTCCATTGCTGTTTCTGTCAGCAATTTTCTACGGCAAAAAAGCGAGGTTCCATCTGGTGCTATTTGTTCATAGTCTCTTCTGTCAAACATTGCATTTCATCTTGCATTACGGGTGTATCTTTTCATGATGTACACCTCAGGAATCTTGAGTACTCTCAAATGAGAAAGCATGCATAACACATGGACGCAAAAGAGCCCTACAGACAACACATGATTTCTTTGTTTTGTAAGTGAACTGCATGAAATTAACAAACACATATTTTTTTGTTATTTGTTCATTTTAAAGAAGTGAACTTCATTTGGTTTTGTGAATTAGTCATGCATGTGGACTTTAAAAGTCCAATAAGTGAGCTTTCGTGCATGACTCAGAAACTAGAATTTTTTGTGATAGGAGTCTCACCTGTGTGTGTCAAGAGTTTGCACTCACATTCGTAGACACCTTTCTGTTCATCGGCGACCACTTGGAAATTATGCCTTGCCCAATAAAATGCATCCGATCTGTTGTAGTGGTGTACGAGATACTTTGTCAGGTTCTCAGGGCACCGTTCTGCTCTGAATGCAGTGCTACGGTAGAGTGTTTTTTTGAAATCTGCAAACACTGCCCTTGTATACACTTTTGATAGCTGAACTTCGAACCCAAACTAGGTTGTTGTCTTTACCTCTGACTGCATGATCAGAAATGCACTGTTATGAACCAGAGAAATGAAAAAAATGTTTGTTTTTGTTGTTATATTTTTAGCAGTTTTTGATTGACATTTTGTTTACCTCATTTGCTACTGTCTCTGCGTGCTCGACGGCCTTCCTGGTCTGAATGCACTTGTCCACCTGCTGAGCAAACAAATGGAGATCATGCTTCTCTTTGACAAAGTTTTTCTTCAGTATGCGGTTCATGCTCTCGCTTCTCTATGTGGAAGTCATCCGAGCACAGAAAATTTCCTTGTAGTAAGCCGAGATCCACTCGTGCCTATCATCCCACAACGAAATCATCACTTCATCGTCTTGCAAGTTGTATCTCCGAATGAGGTCCTTCCATGCTCGTTCAAATTCTGACGGCATTAGTGGGTGGTTCAGCACCGCATTGAGGTCATCCTTGAGTTCCTTGTGCGCCTTATACAACAAGGCGAGGTGGTCTTTGTACTTCTTCATGATATGCCACCGACACAACTTATGCGGAGTATTTGGGAGGATAGTTTTTAATGCTACCTTCATCGAAGAACACTGGTCTGAGAAGGCACAAATAGTGTTTTTTTATTAAGTTGTTTGTGTGTGTAAGATATATGGAAGAAATATAAGTGCACCAAACGAACATAAGTATGCAGGTGTTTGTTTGTTTTTTGTACCTGTGTGCATGCAGATTGGCGGCTTGTTGTTCATACACCTCAGAAATGTTTTGAAAACCCACTCGAGCGATGGTATTGTTTTGTCTCGCACGAGGGCAACAACAAATATGGTGCCTCTGTAGATGATGGTTCACTCCCACGAAGACTCCCAGCGGCATGTGGAATTTGTTAGTTTTATACGTCGTGTCAAATGTAACGCAGTCTCCAAAATCTTCATACGATCCTTTGCAACTTGCGTTGGCCCAAAAGACGTTTCTTACACGGTTATCTGCATCAACGTCAAAGACGTTTCTTACACGGTTATCTGCATCAACGTCATAACCATACAAAAACTCTGGGTTTATCTTCTGCATATTCTCGAAGAAATCCAGAAGTTTCTTGACGTCATCTTGGGACTCTTCTCTGGCAAACTTTTGTTTCCTGCATTTTCAAATGCAATGCAAACTCATCTCATCAAACAGGAAATAATTACCGACAGGATGCTCAAGCGATATGGTTTGTGATGTGCTTACTTGTTTACCCAGTCGCGGCTAGTATGCCCCATGTACTGCAGACCACCGGACATACGTGACAGCGTTGACATCATCTGAGCGTGTGTGTGGTTGTCCAGTTGCATGTCTTTCACTAACTGGTCTATCAAAGGATCGTCTTTTTTGTGCAATCGCATGTGCAAAAGCATCCCAGGGCTTTCCAGGATCTTGTGATTGTGGTTGAGTTCAACCATTTCTATCCCAAATTTGTCATCCTTCCTCTTTTTGACACTAATCTTTGCCTTGCAGTCAATTCTTTTTTATGTCTTCTGACGTTTCCGGTGATAATCTGACACGGTCTGCTTGTGCGTCCCTTCTCTTGAGCAGACAATGTAGGCATTTGTCCTGTGTTTTGCCCTCTTGCGTATGCCAAACCCTGCACATCTTGCATAATTGTTGTAAAAGTCCCATGCCTTGTCGTACGTGGTGAACTTCATTCCAGCGGCAGGTATGAGGTTCAGCGGCATGTTTTTATCCTGTATTCAGTGCAATGCTTTATGAGATAATTTGTTCTGTTCTGTTTTTTAAATACGAGGAGTGCATACAAGTTTAATAAAGCATTGCAATGTTCCTAAGTTTTTAGAAGAATCCAATGTATTAGATGCTAGGTCAAACCTCACAAGAAATATCAGTGTGCACTGCAATGTTATCTGAATGGACTGCAACTATTATTATTATTATTCAGAACATAAACTTACATGAGTGTAGAGTCATTCACCCGATGGTGTTTGCAGCTCGCCGGGTTGTATTGGACATGGCGGGGTTATAGCAGATCTGTGTAGTTGAGGATCTCGCGGCGGCAATAGTGAGGAGGATTTGTACCTGCTGTTGAGTTTTGACCGAGGCACCGTTGGTGGTCGCAGTGTCGAAGTTGATGCAGCAGCTCTGCTTGGAGCTCTGTTTTTTGGTGCAGCAGGTGGACGCTGAGCTCTATTTTGGGGTGCAGCAGGTGGACGTGGTGGTAATCTAGTGTTGTGACGATGTCTCAGTGGATTGGTTTTAAAATTTTGGAGCAGTGGCACATCATCATAGTCATAATCATATTCATCATCTGCTGCAACATCGTGTTCAACTGCATCATCATTGTCTGTTCGGACAAGCTGTCCAAACATAGTGAACTCGTGCTTATACTCTGGGTTGAGAACTGTTATTGGTTCATCTTCATCGCGTCATCTTCATCCTCCTGTCGGTGAGTGCCCTCCCAGATGAAAGTGACATCGTCGTCATCCTCGACTACCTCTTCTCCCTGGAAAAAATCCTCTTCCGGAGAGTAGTGCACCCTATTTGTTGTCGTGAAGAATCCTCGAGGAATCTCAGGGGTAACCCAGCCAGTATCTCTTTCAGAAGAAGCTTTACTCTTCTGAAAGTTGTTGTTCCCTGGGTTGTCAATTATGCGCGGCATTTTGTATCTGCTGAACGTCATTTCCTGCACACAAAATGACCGAGCTGCATTGTCAGGCAAAATGAACTGAATCATGCGAACTGCAATGTGCTACAAATGGTACTGCTAATCTAATGCATGCTGACTCCATCACCCTGCAATGTGAATTGAAGTAACCGCACTGCATCGTTGTCCGTAATGAACCTACACAAGCATACTGCATAACCGAGCAAGTTCACTGCATTTCCCCCACAACGAACCGAAGCAACCGCATTGCATCATTTTTGTAGGCGTACTGGACTGCGTGTACTGCTTTGTATGGAATAACTAAACTGATATGGTTGAGGTGTACTGCTTACCTCGTGTTGCAGTGATTTCTTGCATTTGCAGGAGGAAGTTCTCTTCTTGTCTGTCTGCACAACTTCCGCGTTCGCCCGTGCAGTCCACTTGCCCTTCAGAAGTTCATGGGCGTTCTGGACGTTGCTCAAGGTGAACGGAGACGGAGGATTTGCTCTGAAGGTCGTTGCAGACTTAATCCAAGAAGCTGCCGTGGATGAAGGAACCTTGAGCACCGTCCTCCTTGCTTGAATTGGTTTGATGTCGAGGCAGCACCAATCCACATCTGATGAAGTACAGCTAATTGCAGGCCCGGAGGAGTTCGGCGGCGGCGCTACCGAGCTGCTGCCGTGGAAGAAGGCCGATATGCTGGTGGGGGCGGCGTTGCTCGGTTGCTGCCGTGGAAGAAGGCCGAGAGGCGATGGGCGGCGGCGCTGCTTGGCCGCTGCCGCGGAAGAAGGCCTGGATGGGAGGGGCGGCGTCGCTACCGGCCGCTGCCGCGGAAGAAGGCCGGGAGGGGAGGGGCGGCGGCGCTCCCAGGCCGCTGCCGCGGGAGAAAGCGGGGAGGGGAGGGCGACATCGCTGCCAGGTCGCCGCTGCGGAAGAAGGCCGGGAGGGGAGGGGCGACGGCGCTTCCAGGCCGCTGCCGCAGAAGAAGGCCGGGAGGGGAGGGGCGGCGGCGCTCCCAGGCCGCTGCCGCGGTAGAAGGTCGGGAGGGGAGGGGCGGCGGCGATCTGGTGGGGGATGTGCAGAATAAGGCTGGTGTTATTAGAATAAGACTCTTAAGGGGTGTTATCATAATAGACCCACCCTATATATATATATATATGGATCTTTCCCCAACATATAGTGCTTGCCAAAAAGAAAAAGTGTAAAAAGGAAAGGTGAAGATCACCATGACTCTTGTATAGAAGTAGAAGATAAAAGTAAAAGATAGGCCCTTCGCAAAGGGAAGCAGAGGTTTTCATGCGCTTTTATGGTTGGATGCGCAAAATCTTAATGGAAAAGAACGTCACTTTATATTGCCGCTTGTGATAAAGAACTTTATTATGCAGTCTGTCGCTTTTATTTCCCCACATCACAAGTTTGTATAAAGCTTATTTTCTCCACACTAAAAGATCATACATATTTAAAGAGCAATTTTTATTGCTTGCACCGATGACAACTTACTTGAAGGATCTTACTCAATTCATAGGTAGATATAGTGGACTCTCATGGCAAAACTGGTTTAAGGGATGTTTGGATGCACAAGTAGTATCTCTACTTGGTGTGAAAGATTTGGCTAGCATAAGAGGGAAAGCAAGCTCAACATGTTGGAGGATCCATGATAATATAACTTCTATTCAGATATAAGAAAACATAACTCATTATGTTGTCTTTCTTTTCCATCATGAACTATTTAGCATGTCATATTTTAATGAGTGCTCACAATCACAAAAGATGTCCAAGATAGTATATTTATATGTGAAGCCTCTCTTTCTTTATCACTTCCTATTAATTGCAACAATGACCAAAACTATGTTTGTAAATGTCCAACAAATTTCATTCATCATACTTCTTATATGTGAAGTCACCACTTTCCATAAGATCATTATATAATCTTTTATTTCTTTCATTCTTTTCCTATTCTTTTTCTCAAGATCATAGCAAGAAAGAAAAACCCTCAACTCAAGACTAATCTTAATTATATAACTCACGGACTCGGTTACATAGTGGGAACATAAAGCAAAACTCAAAGCTAGATCATACTAAAACTTTATTCTACTAAACCAAGATATAACCAAAAGGATCGAATTAAGAAAAACGATAAAGGTAAAGGTGTGATGGTGATACGATACCGGGGCACCTCCCCACAGCTTGGCACTAGTGAAGGGGAGTGCCCATACCCATGTATTTAGATCTCTTTCTTAGGAGGTGGTGATGTGATATTCTTGGCGATGATGCCCCTTAGAATGCGATTCTCCTCCTCAAGCTTATTATTTTGCTGCTTAAGATCCATTATTTCCTTGCGGAGTTTGCTTGTGACAGCTAGAGCTCCAATCACCCATGGGTGCTTCTTGGCTGCGGGAGAAAAAGCGACACTCTTTTCCATGTTGTCATAAGAGAGAAATCTAGCATTAGGAGGTATGACCGAATTTGGTATTGCTGAGCTCTGGAGTTCCTCTAGTATGAATGCAGGTTGAGGACGAGAGGTGACTTCTTGATTCTCCTCCATGGCATCTACTCTTTTCAGGCCAGCCTCCAGCTCTTCCTCCGTTGACCACCCAAAGGGTTCAGCCTCACTGTAGGCCCTTGGATCCTGTGCCGGGTGAGAGACACGACTCTCCCCGACTGACTCTTGCGAAGACATCTTGCTCTAAATCTGCTGCAGAAATAGCTCGAAACAAAAAACAAAGGATTTTGTCGTGGTACGGTGGTCAAAACCTTCGGGAGATTATATAATGAATTTTACTGACCAAAAGAAGTGTTCCGCAAGAAAACAGAGTCCGGAGGGCACACGAGGTGGCCACAAGCCTGGGAGGCATGCCCAGGGGGTCGAACGCGCCCCCATGGCTTGTCGCCTCCTCGTGCACTTTTTGGACTACTTTTTATTTTCCTAATTTTTTAAATATTCCAAAACGGAGTAAAATTGACATTGGGAAGCTTTGGAGTCGGTTTACTTACCGTACCACATACCTATTCCTTTTCGGAGTCTGAAACATTCTAGAGAGTCTCCCTTATGTACTCCTCTGGTGTTATGGTATTAATAATATTGTTTCAACATTTATGGGAGTACCTGAGATATAGTGTTTGATTCTTTGCTCATTTACTACCTTCGAGTTAGTGCCTTCGACGTTGTTGATTTTGATGGCACCAGAATGATAAACCTCCTCGATAATGTAAGGACCTTCCCATTTAGAGAGGAGCTTTCCTGCAAAAAATCTTAAATGAGAGTTGTATAGCAAGACATGGTCACCTACATTAAATTCACGCTTTTGTATCCTTTTGTCATGACATCTTTTAACTTTTTCTTTAAACAACTTGGCATTCTCATAGGCTTGGGTTCTGCATTCATCAAGTGAGCTAATGTCAAATAACCTCTTTTCACCGGCAAGTTTGAGATCATAGTTGAGCTCTTTGATTGCCCAATAAGCTTTATGTTCTAGTTCAAGAGGTAAATGACATGCTTTTACATAAAACGTTTTATACACATACATACCCATAGGGTTTTTATAAGCAGTTCTATAAGCCCATAATGCATCATCAAGTTTCTTCGACCAATTCTTTCTAGATCTATTAACAGTATTTTGCAAGATCAATTTAATTTCTCTATTGCTCAATTCTACTTGACCGCTAGACTAAGGATGATAAGGTGATGCCATTCTATGTTTGACATCATATTTAGCAAGCATTTTATATAAAGCACCATGAATAAAGTGTGAACCACCATCAGTCATCAAATATCTAGGGACTCCAAACCTCAGAAAAATAACTTCTTTAAGCATATTAATAGAAGTGTTATGATTAGTACTACTAGTTGGAATAGCTTATACCCACTTAGTAACGTAATCAACAACAACTAAAATATGTGTATACCCATTAGAGGAAGGAAAAGGTCCCATATAATCAAAGCCCCAAACATCAAATGGTTTAATAACAAGTGAACAATTCATAAGCATTTCCTGATGTCTACTAATATTAACAATTCTTTGACATTCATCACAAGACAAGACATACTTACGAGCATCTTTGAAGAGAGTAGGCCAATAAAAACCCGATTGTAATACCTTGTGTGCACTTCTATCTCCAACATGGTGTCCTCCGTAGGCCTTGGAGTGACACTTGCGTAGGATCTGTTCCTGTTCATGCTCAGGTACACAACGTCTAATAACACCATCTACTCCTTCTTTATAAAGGTGTGGGTCATCCCAAAAGTAATGTCTTAAATCAAAGAAAAACTTTTCTTTTGCTGGTATGTGAAACTAGGTGGTATAAATTTAGCAAAAATGTAATTAGCATAATCAGCATACCATGGAGCACTACGAGAAGCATTTATGAAAGCTAATTGTTCATCAGGAAAACTATCATCAATAGGTAGTGGGTCATCACGAACATTTCCTAACCTAGACAAGTTGTCTGTTACGGGGTTCTCAGCTCCCTTTCTATCAATAATATGCAAGTCAAATTCTTGAAGCAAGAGAACCCATCTAATAAGTCTAGGTTTAGCATCTTTCTTTTCCATAAGATATTTAATAGCAGCATGATCGGTGTGAACGGTTACTTTGGAGTCAACAATATAAGATCTGAACTTATCACAAGCAAAGACAACTGCTAAAAATTCTTTTTTTAGTAGTAACATAATTTCTCTGGGCACTGTCTAGAGTTTTACTAGCATAATGGATAACATTCAATTTCTTAGCAACTATGTGTCCTAGAACAACACCGACAGCATAATCACTAGCATCACACATAATTTCAAAGGGTAAATTCCAATCAGGTGGGTGAACAATAGGTGCAGAAATCAAGGCTTTCTTAAGTATTTCAAATGCTTCTACACAATCATCATAAAAAACAAAAGGAACATCTTTTTGCAAGAGATTAGTGAGAGGCCTAGAAATTTTAGAGAAGTCTTTAATAAACCTCCTATAGAAACCAGCGTGACCAAGAAAACTTCTTATAACTTTGATATCTTTAGGACATGGCATCTTTTCAATAGCATCTACTTTAGCATTATCAACTTCAACACCTCTTTCAGAAATTTTATGCCCCCAAGACAATACCTTCATTAACCATAAAGTGGCACTTCTCCCAATTCGAAATAAGATTAGTTTCTTCACATCTCTGCAAAACTCGATCAAGGTTGCTTAAGCAATCATTAAAAGAAGTTCCGTAAACGGACAAATCATCCATGAAAACCTCAACAATCTTTTCACAAAATTCAAAGAATATAGAAGTCATACATCTTTTAAAGGTAGCAAGAGCATTGCATAAACCAAAAGGCATATTTCTATAATCAAAGGTACCGAAAGGGCAAGTAAAAGTAGCTTTTTCTTGATCCTCTTTTGACACGGGTATCTAAGAAAAACCAGAGTAACCATCTAGAAAGCAAAAGTGTGTATGTTTAGAGAGTACTTCTAGCATTTGATCAATAAAAGGTAGAGGATAATGATCTTTCCTAGTCGCTTTATTCAACTTTCTAAAATTGATAACCATTCTATAACCTGTAACAATTCTTTGTGGAATCAATTCATTCTTATCATTACAAACAATAGTAATCCCTCCCTTCTTTGGGACACAATGAACATGACTTACCCATCTACTATCAGCAATAGAACAAATCATACCTGCCTCCAGAAGCTTTAGTATTTCATTTCTTACAACTTCTTTCATCTTAGGATTCAACCGTCGTTGGTGATCAACAACAGGTTTAGCATCGGGCTCCATATTAATTTTGTGCTGCCATAGAGTGGGACTAATGCCCTTAAGATCATCAAGAGTATATCCAATAGCGGTGTCGGATTATGAGTTCCGCAGACCCTTGAGAGGTTCGAACTCTGGGGTGCACATGAAGAACTCTCTCTACCCAGCCTGCCCGCTCAACGATCCCATGGCCCAGCTCGACGAACCCAAAGAACGAGAGACACGGAGATTTATCCTGGTTCGGGCCACCTTGCGGTGTAATACCCTACTCCAGCTTTGTGCTGGATTGTCTCGAGGGGCTGAGGATGAACTAATACAGTGGTGGAACAGCCTCAAGAGGTGAGGTGTTCTTGGGCTCGATGAGCTGGTGTGGGTGGAACGGCTCCGATGCCAGATCCCTCGCCATGGTGGTGGCTAAGTCCTATTTATAGTGGCCTTGGTCCTCTTCCCAAATGTAGGCGGGAAGGGATCCCACAACGGCCAAGTTTGAAGGGAGACAACTAGTACAAGCTATCCTGACAAAAGTAGTCTTCGCCTCCAAAAGGCTGTGGTGGTGACGTTGCGGTGGGCTCCGCAATGACCTCCATCTCGCCGTCCTGGCGGTCTTGGTCTCGTTGCACCGAAATGGAAACCTTTGCTCGATTCCTCTGGACTCCGCGCCTGCGCTTCCCCCTTAGCACCAAAGGGGAAACTGGTACATTGCACCCGCTGGCGCCTGCCTGGCCTTGGTCGTCATGGCTCACGTCATGTGAGCCTCGCGAGGTGCGCCCTGCATAGATATCTCCACTCCTCGGGAGCCAGCCTAGTGAGGCCACCCCCTGGGAGGTCTTGGTGTCGTCCGCCTCGCGAGGCCTGGCCCCTCGCGAGGGTCTTGAGTTGTTGCTGCTGAAGCTGGGCCATACTGGGCCATTGATGAAGCCGCACCACGGGCCACAGCTAGGCAAGTCTGGGTACCCCTGTTCCTAGGACGCCGACAGTAGCCCCCGGGCCCAAGGCGTGCTCGAACTTGGCTTCAAGGCGAAGCCAAAGGGCACATGCGGAGCGCCGCGGGCCCTAACTGCCTACGGCCTTGGCCGACGCGTGGCAATTGACAGGACGTGGGCGCCTCCGCTTCCCCACGCTGCCTAGGCAATTGTTCGCCTTGAAGAGACCCTGCTGCATGCAGAGGAAAACCATCATTACGTGCGATCGTGGAGGCCGGCGGTTGGCCTCCTTCCGACTATAAATGAGGAGAGGGCGGAGCCCCTTTGCTCATGTCCTTCTTCTCGCCGCCTGCTCCTTCTCCTTCCTCATTGCCTCGCTGTCTTGCCGCAGCCCCCATGGCGCCAACAAAGAGGTTCTCGGCTGCGGAGAAGGGGAAGGCTCGCCAGGAGGGGCCCGGTTCGCCACCACCTAAGAGGGGGCGGGGCCGCCCCCGCAAGCACGCTGCAAGCCCTGATGTGGCTCCTCGGGGGTGCGGGCATACTCCTTCAGGGATCGGCGTCATCCCCGGCAGCCGCAGCGGTGTCTCCTCCCGCGGCGGGGGGCGCTTGAGGCGGAGCAGCCCTTGCGCCGAGGGGAGGCGCGTCATGGTCGCCCGGCCTCCTCGGCCGCGCTTCCATTCGGCGGAGGTGCTCCCGGAGTTCGTCGTGTGGCCGGAGAGGCCAGCCGGCACTTGGCTCCAGCTTCCACGCTCCTTTGTCGGCGAGCTGCCAGCCGCGGGTCTCGATGGCTTCTGGTCGCAAGCCAACGGCTGCTGCAGCAAGGCCTCATGGGCCACGGTGGAGGTTTCCGCTGCAGGCAACGCGCTTCTAGCCCGTGATTGGCAGACGTTCACCCACGCGCGCGGCCTGAGCAGGAGGTGCACCCTCCACTTGAAGTATGGCGACGTCGTGACCCTCTACGTGAGGGTGTTTGGGGAAGATGGTCGCCACGCAGGGTCCTGCCCCGAGGACAGCGGCGGCGATGACGAGCTCGGCCTTGACGACGGTCACGGCGATGCTGAGGGCGAGCTTGCTCTTGGCGATGGTCGTGGCTCGTCCAGCAACGGTGGCTCCTCCTCCAGCGAGAGCACCAGCAGCGGCGGCTATGACCAGCCGCCACGACGCCGGGATCGCCTCGAGGACGGCGGTGGGTCGTCCCGCCGCCACGCTCCAGTGAAGCGTGAAGAAGGCTCGGGCTGAGTCCGGGAGGCCCTTGGAGCCAGGCCTCTTGCTCCTACGGTCGCGTAGGCCGCTTTTGTTTAACCTTTCCTTTCTTCCTGCATTTGAAAAGTAGGTGGCCCTGCTGGGGCGTGTAATGAACCATGGTACTTACGCCGTTATGCTATGTTTATTGTTCTTGCGTTATGCTATGATGTTTGTGCTCCACGTAGATGTAGAGGGATAACTTAGCTTCATACGCTCGAGGTAGTTTCCCGTCACATGAGGGCGCGCCTTTTGGGATCTGGTGAGGCCTCCTTGTTGCCGACTTGGGGACCGCTGACCTCGGGAGGTGTCATAGAGGTGCAGAGTTTGTTAGGAAATCCGTTGGGTGCCTTGTTCCTCCTTGCGCGAGCCCTCGGGCATGGGCTAATCATGGCTTAATGCATCGCGTCGCGGTATCCGGGGGGCATGGACTTTAAGAGGGGTGCGCCAATCATGAGCTCATTCGAGGGCGCCTCGCGAAGATCAAGGGAGCTGAAGCTCTGGGGCAACAGGGCTTTGGCGAGATGTGTCTGCGGTCTAGGCTAGCCCAGCGCACGCACACACCTGCCCGGCCCCCGCGCGAGGGAGAACATCGGGCAACTGCCGTCCTCCCTGACGCAAGACAAAGAAGCGAGCGAAGTAAAAGGGGAAAACTCAACCAAGCAATCGAGAAACGCTAGAACTCCAAATTTCATTAAAAGGTTGCAAACCAGCTACAGAAAGCAAATGAACAGCCGTGTCCGGCACCTAGTCTAGTCTTCTCACCAGCGCGGAGCTAAGTGCTGCCACTAGGACGTGGGAGGGAGCACCCGAGGCCAGAGGGCGGCACTCTGGAGACTCCAGGGCGTGTACAGCCCCACTCATTATTACATGGGAGTGTCACGAGCGGAGACCTTCACAGGCACTTGGCCTTGCTTCATGGGTAGAACTTTCGTAGGTGCTGGATGTTCCAGGCGTTCTGGATGGGGATCCCATCCTGCATCTCCAGGCACGCGGCGCCAGGCCTGCAAATGCGGGCGACCCTAAACGGGCCCTCCCACAAGGGTGAAAGCTTATGCAGCCCGTCCCTGGAGAGCACCTGCCGTAGGACAAGATCACCCACCTCGAGCGTCCTGGAGCGGATGATGCGGCAGTGATACCGCTGCAGCGCCTGCTGGTACCTTGCCGCTCGGAGCGAGGCTTGGCGGTGGCGTTCCTCCCCCAGCACGAGGTCCATCCCCCGCGTGGCGTCCCGGCGTGCCTCGTCAAACGCCAAGACCCGCGGGGAGCGATGCCTGATCTCGTGTGGGTGAATGGAGTTTTGCCGGTCGCTTGGTAGCGGTGGTGCGGATGGACCAGAGCACGGACTGGAGCTCATCCAGCCAGCCCCTACCGCAGGCTTCGAGCTTCTTCTTGAAAGTCCTCGCTTTGAGGCCCCTCAGTACCTCCGCGTTCGCGTGCTCGGCCTGGCCGTTGCTCCTGGGGTGTGCCACTAAGGCGTAGCATGTCTGCGTTCCAAGATTAGCACAATATGTTTTGAAGATATTGCTAATGAACTGCGAGCCATTGTCGGTGATGATGCGATTAGGGACTCCGAACCGGCTCATGAGGCCCTTAATGAACTTGACTGCTGAGCCGGCAGGGATGGTACGGACCGGCTCCACCTCCGCCCACTTAGTGAAAATGTCGATGGCGACGTAGAGGTAGCGGTAGCCCCCGGGCACTCGAGGGAATGGACCCAAAATGTCCAGCCCCCAGACCATGAACGGCCACAAAAGCGGGATGGTTTGGAGGCCCTGAGCAGGCTGGTGGATTTGCTTGGCATGGAACTGGCAAGCTTCACAGGATCTCACCAGCTCTATTGCGTCGTGGAGCGCCGTGGGCCAGTAGAATCTGACGCGGAATGCCTTGCCACCAAGGTGCGCGATGACGAATGATGTCCGCAGTCTTCGCCGTGTATGTCGGTTAACAGCTCGCACCCCTACTCCTTGGAGATGCACCACAAAGAAACATCGTTCGGTCGCTTTCGGTATAGCTCACCGTCCCGAATGCAGTAGGTTGTAGCCTGCCGAGCCACACGCTCCGCGTCCTCCTCCTTCTCCAGCAGGGTTCCTTGCAGCAGGTACGCCTTGAATTCTTTGGTCCAGCACCCCTCCTAGGGCTCAAGCGCGAGGAGAAGGCATGCTCCTGAGGTCGGGCCGCAGGCGGGGGCTCCTGACATTGGTGGCGGGGGAAGCTCCTTCTGAGGTGACGTCGGCTTCCCAGCCGGGGGGGGGGGCACTGAAGGCTTGAAGAGCCGCTCCTCGAAAATGCCGGGCTCTTGGGGCTGGCACATGGATGCCGTCTTGGCGATATCGTCGACTTCCTTGTTTGGGCCGCGGGGCACATGCTGCAGTTCCAGGCCCAGGAATTGCTTCTCCATTTTGCGTACCTCCGCGAGGTATGCCTCCATGTGCTCGTCCTTTGGCTCAAACACTTTGTTGGAGAAGTTGACGAGGAGCTGAGAGTTGCCCCTGATGGTGAGGCGCTTCACTCCCAAGGCCACCTCAGCCTTGAGGCCGGCGATCAAACCTTCATACTCCGCGATGTATTTGGAGACCTTCTCGCCCCGCTGGAAGCAAAGCTGCACGGCGTAGTAGAGCTTGTCCTGGGCGGGCGAGATGAGCACGACTCCAGCCCCCGCTCCATGGCGTGCGAAGGCGTCGTCAAAGTACATGACCCACCCGTCTGGTGCTTCGCCCCCTGGCGAGTGAGACCGATCCTTGCCCGCTTCGGGCCCTGGAGCGTCAGTCCACTCGACCACGAAGTCGGCGAGCGCGGCTCCCTTGATGACCCTGGTGGTGCTGAACTCCAGCTGGAATGCCTGCAGCTCGATGTTCCACTCGGCGACCCTCCCCGCAGCGTTGGGGCTCCAGAGTACCCTCTCTCGTGGGTAAGATGAGACGACTTTGATGGGGTGGCCTTGGAAGTAGTGGCGCAACTTGCGCGAGGCAATGAGAAGTGCGAACAGAAGCTTCTGCGGCATGGGGTAGCGTGCCCGCGCGTCACGCAATACCGTGCTGACGAAGTACACCGGGTGCTGGACGAGGGCACGGGTGTCGGTGGAGTCTGAGGCCTGGGGCACCTCCTGAGGCTGGGAGACCTCAGGAACTGTGCCGCCTGTTTGGGCGACCTCGGCCTCAGGAGCGCCCCCTAATGGAACATGGCCGTCCGCTGGTGCTGCAGTGGCTTCAGGGGCTCCGTCTTGGTGCTGCGTCATCTCGATCGGCTATGCGGCGCCGCGCAGCTGGTCCTTGGCCTGGCGCCCCTCCCGGACGGCCACCAGCGCTGCGCTGGTTGAGTGGGGTGTGGCGGCCAGGTAGAGCACCAGGGGATCGAGAGGACGTGGCACCACCATCACCGGCGGCCTAGTGAGGTATCTCTTAAGGTCTTGAAACGCTGCGTCGGCCTCCGGAGTCCACTCGAACGGGACCTTCTTCTTCATCAGCTTGAAGAATGGAAGAGCGCGCTCCCCCAACTTGGAGATGAAGCGCCCCAGCGAGGTCACGTAGCCCGCAAGCTTTTGCATTTCCTTGAGAGTTTGCGGCGGGCTCATCTCTTCTATTGCTTTGACCTTCTCCGGGTTCGCCTTGATTCCCCTGTGCGACACAAGGAAACCCAGCAACTTACCTGAGGGGACGCCAAACACGCATTTCTCCGGGTTGAGCCGCAGGTCCACCTTGCGTAAGCTGGCGAAGGTCTCCTCCAGATACCGGATGAGGGTTCTTGCCTCCCAAGATTTCACCACAATGTCATCGACGTAGGCCTCAGCATTCCTCCCGAGCTGCTGGCCTAGTGTGATGTGCATCAGCCACTGGAAGGTTGCCCCAGCGTTACGCAGCCCGAATGGCATGCAGGTGTAGCAGTTCACCCCACATGGGGTTAAGAAAGCCGTCTTCTCTATGTCCTGCACTGCCATCTTGATCTGGTGGTATCCTGAGAAGGCATCCAGGAAACACAGCAGGTCGCACTCGGTGGTGGAGTCGATGATCTGATCAATGTGCGGAAGCGGGGACGGGTCTTGCGGGCAGGCCTTGTTGAGGTTGGTGAAGTCGACGCACATGCGTTCCTTCCCGCCTTTCTTGGGCACAACGACCGGGTTCGCCAGCCACTCCGGGTACCACACCTCGCGGATGACACCTGCTTCTTGTAGTTTGCGGGTCTCCTGGACGATGAAGGACTGCTTCTCTATGGACTGTCATCGCGCCTTCTGCTTCACCGGGCGCACATTAGGGCACACCCTTAGGTGATGCTCGATTATCCCCCTCGGGACCCCAACAAGCTTCTTGGGCTCCTAGGGGAATACCTCCTTATTTGCGGGCAGGAAGTTCACCAATGCCTCTTGTTGGTCCGGGGCGAGGTCGGCACCTATAGTGAAGGTGGCTCCTGAAGCCATGTCCTCGTCGACTAGTACCTGCTTCGTCTTAGCCCGATCTTGAGAGAATAACTGCTTCTTCTTTGCCGGCGCAGCCCCCTGGGCCCCAGGTGCTGATTCGTCCATGGGGCGCGCTGCCGCTGCGGCCCTGCAGGCGAGTGATGTCTATTACACAACCTTCTTCTTGTAGAAGTTGTTGGGCCTCCAAGTGCAGAGGTTTGTAGGACAGTAGCAAATTTCCCTCAAGTGGATGACCTAAGGTTTATCAATCTGTGTGAGGCGTAGGATGAAGATGGTCTCTCTCAAACAACCCTGCAACCAAATAGCAAAGAGTCTCTTGTGTCCCCAACACACCCAATACAATGGTAAATTGTATAGGTGCACTAGTTCAGCAAAGAGATGGTGATACAAGTGCAATATGGATGGTAGATATAGGTTTTTGTAATCTGAAAATATAAAAACAGCAAGGTAATTAATGATAAAAGTGAGCACAAACGGTATTGCAATGCTTCGAAACAAGGCCTAGGGCTCATGTTTCACTAGTGCAAGTTCTCTCAACAAGGATAACATAATTAGATCATATAAATATCCCTCAACATGCAACAAAGAGTCACTCCAAAGTCACTAATAGCGAAGAACAAACGCAGAGATTATTGTAGGGTACGAAACCACCTCAAAGTTATTCTTTCCGATCAATCCATTGGGCTATTCCTATAAGTGTCACAAACAGCCCTAGTGTTCGTAGTAAAATAACACCTTAAGACACAAATCAACCAAAACCCTAATGTCACCTAGATACTCCAATGTCAATTCAAGTATCCGCGGGTATGATTATACGATATGCATCACACAATCTCAGATTCATCTATTCAACCAACACAAAGAACTTCAAAGAGTGCCCCAAAGTTTCTACCGGAGAGTCAAGACGAAAACGTGTGCCAACCCCTATGCATAAGTTCACAAGGTCACAGAACTCGCAAGTAGATCACCAAAACATACATCAAGTGGATCACGTGAATATCCCATTGTCACCCTAGATAAGCACATGCAAGACATACATCAAGTGTTCTCAAATCCTTAAAGACTCAATCCGATAAGATAACTTCAAAGGGAAAAACTCAATCCATTACAAGAGAGTAGAGGGGAAGAAACATCATAAGATCCAACTATAATAGCAAAGCTCGCGATACATCAAGATCGTGCCACATCAAGAACACGAGAGAGAGAGAGAGAGAGATCAAACACATAGCTACTGGTACATACCCTCAGCCCCGAGGGTGAACTACTCCCTCCTCGTCATGGAGAGCGCCGGGATGATGAAGATGGCCACCGGTGATGGATCCCCCCTCCGGCAGGGTGCCGGAACAGGGTCCCGATTGGTTTTTGGTGGCTACAGAGGCTTGCGGCGGCGGAACTCCTGATCTAGGTTTCTTTTCAGGGGTTTCTGTATTTATAGGAATTTTTGGCGTCGGTCTCACGTCAAGGGGCCCCACGGAGAGTCCACGAGGCACAGGAGCACACCCTCCACCCTCATGCGGCCCACGGGACTCCCCTCCGGTAACTCTTCAATCCAGTATTTTTTATATTTTCCAGAAAAAATCTCCGTTGATTTTCAGCGCATTCCGAGAACTTTTATTTCTGCACAAAAACAACACCACGGTAGTTTTGGTGAAAACAGCGTCAGTCCAGGTTAGTTCTAACCAAATCATACCAAAATCATGTAAAAATATTATAAACATGGCATGAATACATCAGAAATTATAGATACGTTGGAGATGTATCAGCGAGCTTGAGGGCCGCCAGGGCCTCCTTGGTGTCTCCGGCCATGGTAAGCACGCCACTGCTCCCTGGCATCTTCATGAGGTTGTAGGCGGGATGGGTTGCCGCCATGAACTTGGCCAGGGCTGGGTACCCGAGGACGGCGCTGTATGGGAGGCTGATGCGAGCGACGTCAAAGTCGATGAGCTCGGTTCGGTAGTTGTCGCGGGTGCCGAAGGTGACAGGGAGGCGGATCTGCCCAAGGGGGCTGGTGGAACTGTGCCCCCCCCCCAGAGAAGGGCTTGGGGGGAAGGAGCCGGCCCTGCGGCACGTGGAGCAAGCCGAAAGCTTCCACAGAGAGCACGTTGAGGCTGGCCCCGCCGTCGATGAGGGTTTTGGTAACCACCACGTTGTAGATAGTGGGCGTGCAGATCATCGGGAGCGCGCCTGAGCCCGCGGTGGTCTCCGGATGGTCCCCTGAGTCGAAGGTGAGGTCGGCCTTGGGCGCCACCCATCCCGGAGGAACTCCCTACTGCACACAGGCGGCGCCCATTTGGTGGAAGAACTGCTTGACGTAGCGATCTGATGGTGGCGCCTGCGAACCACCAGGGAGGGTTGCAACGGCGAGGGGCGCTGGAGCTACGAAACACACGATCAAGAGATCGTGCAGTTCCTCCCAGGAGGCCACAGAGGATCCCGGTAGATTGAGCGGCCAGGCGCGCGGCACGCCGGCGAGGGCGATGGGGAACCAGTTGGCCATGACCTTGTCGTCGCCTCTGGCTATCCGAATGGCCTCTTCGTACACCTGGAGGAAGGCTGCTGGATCCGCAATGCCGACATAGCGAGGAGGCTTCTCCGGCTTGAACTTGTGCGGCCACCGCACCTGCCGCAGGGTGGGGGCGAAGGCCTGGAGCCCCACAGCGCCTCTGTGCGCGCCCGTCGGCCCAGATGGAGGAGCGGCACTCACATGAGAGTTGAACGAGGGAGCGGAGCGGGCGGAGCGGACGGAGAGGCGAAGCTTCGACACACCCCTACCTAGCACGCCAAATGTCGGATTACGGGTTCCGTAGACCCTTGAGAGGATCAAACTTTGGGGTGTGAACAAAGAACTCTCTCTACCCAGCCTGCCCGCTCAACGATCCCACACCCTAGCTCGACGAACCCAAAGAACAAGAGACACAGAGATTTATCCTGGTTCGGGCCACCTTGCGATGTAATACCCTACTCCAGCTTTGTGGTGGATTGCCTCGAGGGGCTGAGGATGAACTAATACAGTGGTGGAATAGCCTCAGGAGGTGAGGTGTTCTTGGGCTCGATGAGCTAGTGTGGGTGGAATGGCTCCGATGCCAGATCCCTCGCCATGGTGGTGGCTAAGTCCTATTTATAGTGGCCTTGGTCTTCTTCCCAAATGTAGGCAGGAAGGGATCCCACAACGGCCAAGTTTGAAGGGAGACAACTAGTACAAGCTATCCTGACAAAAGTAGTCTCGCCTGCAAAAGGCTCTGGTGGTGATGCTGCGGTGGGCTCTGCAATGACCTCCATCCCACCGTCCTCGCGGTCTTGGTCTCGTTGCACCGGAATGGAAATTTTTTCTTGATTCCTGCGCCCGCTGGCGCCCGCCTGGCCTTGGTCGTCATGGCTCACATCATGTGAGCCTTGCGACGTGCGCCCTGCATAGATATCTCCGCTCCTCGGGAACCAGCCTAGTGAGGCCGCCCCCAGGGAGGTCTTGATGTCGTCCGCCTCGTGATCCCTGGCCCCTCACAAGGGTCTTGAGTTGTTGTTGCTGAAGCTGGGACGTTCTGGGCCGTTGATGAAGCCGCGCCACTGGCCGTAGGCATGCAAGTCTGGGTACCTGTCGTGGAATTGTCATGGCAGATGTCCTAGTGTGAGGACTTAGTCGTGAGGCCAACGCATCTATGTGGTAGCTTGAGAGGGGTTGAGCGAAATCGAGAAGTGCAACACAAGACAAGGGTTTAGACAGCTTCGGGCCCCGGGAAACATCATCCGTTAACAACCCTACATGCTGTTTGTGGCTAGGTCTCATTATCCTCACGAGGGAGTGATACGTCTCCGTCATATCTACTTTTCCAAACACTTTTGCCCTTGTTTTGGACTCTAACTTGCATGATTTGAATGGAACTAACCCGGACTGATGCTGTTTTCAGCAGAATTGCCATGGTGTTATTTATGTGCAGAAACAAAAGTTCTCGAAATGACCTGAAACTTCACAAAGATTATTTTTGGAAAATATAAAAAATATTGGCGAAAGAATCAAGGCTAGGGGGCCCACACCCTTTCCACGAGGGTGGGGGGCGCGCCTGCCCCCTGGGCACGCCCCGTTGCCTCGTGGGCCCCCTGGAGCTCCACCGACCTCAACTCCAACTCCATATATTCGTGTTCGGGGAGAAAAAAATCAAAGAGAAAGATTCATCACGTTTTACGATACGGAGCCGCCGCCAAGCCCTAAACTCTCTCGAGAGGGCTGATCTGGAGTCTGTTCGGGGCTCCGGAGAGGGGAATCCGTCGCCGTCGTCATCATCAACCGTCCTCCATCACCAATTTCATGATGCTCACCGCCGTGCGTGAGTAATTCCATCGTAGGCTTGCTGGACGGTGATGGGTTGGATGAGATTTATCATGTAATCGAGTTAGTTTTGTTAGGGTTTGATCCCTAGTATCCACTATGTTCTGAGATTGATGTTGCTATGACTTTGCTATGCTTAATGCTTGTCACTAGGGCCCGAGTGCCATGATTTCAGATCTGAACCTATTATGTTTTCATGAATATATGTGAGTTCTTGATCCTATCTTGCAAGTCTATAGTCACCTACTATGTGTTATGATCTGGCAACCCCGAAGTGACAATAATCGGGACCACTCCCGGTGATGACCGTAGTTTGAGGAGTTCATGTATTCACTATGTGTTAATGCTTTGGTCCGGTACTCTATTAAAAGGAGGCCTTAATATCCCTTAGTTTCCGCTAGGACCCCGCTGCCACGGGAGGGTAGGACAAAAGATGTCATGCAAGTTCTTTTCCATAAGCACGTATGACTATATTCGGAATACATGCCTACATTACATTGATGAATTGGAGCTAGTTCTGTGTCACCCTATGTTATGACTGTTACATGATGAACCACATCTGGCATAATTCTCCATCACCGATCCAATGCCTACGAGATTTTCACATATTGTTCTCCGCTTATTTACTTTTCCTTTGCTGCTGTTACAAACACTACAAAACCCAAAAATATTACTTTTGCTATCGTTACCGTTACTTCCATACTACTTTGCTACTAAATACTTTGCTGCAGATACTAAGTTATCCAGGTGTGGTTGAATTGACAACTCAACTGCTAATACTTGAGAATATTCTTTGGCTCCCCTTGTGTCGAATCAATAAATTTGGGTTGAATACTCTACCCTCGAAAACTGTTGCGATCCCCTATACTTGTGGGTTATCAAGACTATTTTCTGGCACCGTTGCCGTGGAGCATAGCTCTATTCTTTGAGTCACTTGGGATTTATATTTTCTGGTCACTATGAAGAACTTGAAAGACGCGAAAACAAAAATTTATCCCTCAACTACAAGGGGAGGTAAGGAAATTTATCCATCTAGCTCTGCACTTGATCCACCTTCTGTTTTGAGTAAGCTTGCGACACCTAAACCTGCTTCTGCTATTAATTCTGATATGTCGCATGTTATTGATGATGCTACTTCTGCTATGCATGATACTTATGATGAAACTACTTCTATGCTTGATACTACTGTGCCACTTGGTGAATTTCTTGATGAACAACTTGCTAGGGCTAGAGAGAATGAAATTATTGAAACTGATAATATTGATGAAAGTGATGATGAAGACTCTCCCAATAAATATGAATTGCGTGTTGTGCCTGAGGGCTATGTTATGGATGAAGAAACTGCTAGGGACTTTCTTGCTTGCAATGATAGAAGTGATCTTAAGAAATTATTAGCTAAGCTTAAACAAAAAACTCTGAATGCTAGAATGAAATATGATCCTGCTTATGCTACTTCACCTATCTTTGTTACTGATAAGGATTATGAATTCTCTATTAATCCTGATATAATTACTTTGGTTGAATCTGATCATTTTCATGGTTATGAATCTGAAACTGTTGTGGCACATCTTACTAAATTAAATGATATAGCCACCCTATTCACTAATGATGAGAAAACCCGCTACTATTACATCCTTAAGATATTTCCGTTCTCATTAAAGGGTGATGCTAAGATATGGTTTAATTCTCTTGATCCTGGTTGTGTGCGTAGTCCCCAGGATATGATTTATTACTTCTCTGCTAAATATTTCCCTGCTCATAAGAAACAAGCTGCTTTAAGGGAAATATATAATTTTGTGCAAATTGAAGAAGAGAGTCTCCCACAAGCTTGGGGGAGGCTTCTCCAATTACTTAATGCTTTGCCTGATCATCCTCTCAAGAAAAATGAAATACTTGATATCTTTTATAATGGACTAACCGATGCTTCCAGAGACCACCTGGATAGTTGTGTTGGTTCTGTTTTGAGGGAAACAACACCAGATGAAGCTGAAATTCTATTGAATAATATGTTGACCAATGAAAATAATTGGACACTTCCTGAACCAACTCCTAAGCCAACTCCGAAGAAAAGGGTGATATGCAAGAGGCAAAGAAATCTATGAAACAAAAAGGTATTAAAGCCGAAGATGTTAAGAATTTACCACCTATTGAAGAAATACATGGTCTTAATTCACCGCCTGTTGAAGAAATATATGATCTTAATCCAATACCTATTGAAGAAACTCATGGTCTTGATAACCCGACACAGGTAGTAAAGGTAAATTCTCTCTATAGATATGATAAAGCTGAAATCCCTCCTACCAAGTTTGCTAGCCAATGTTTGGATGAGTTTGATAACTTTATGGTTAAGCAAGAAGATTTTAATGCTTATTTTGGTAGACAATTAAAACAAAATGCTTATATAATCGAACACTTGAGTGATTATATGTCTAGAGTTAAAGGTGAACTTAAACTCATTAGTAAACATGCTTCTATGGTTACCACTCAAGTAGAACAAGTACTTAAAGCTCAGAATGATTTGCTCAATGAATTGAATAGTAAGAATAATGGCAATGTTGTTAGAGTGGCTACTAGAACTGGTAAAATGACTCAGGAACCTTTGTATCCTGAAGGCCATCCTAAGAGAATTGAGCAAGATTCTCAGAGAAATAATGTAGATGCACCTAGTCCTTCTAAAAAGAAGAAAAAGAAAAATGATAGGACTTTGCATGCTTCTAGTGAACCTGTTGCTGAAACACCTGAGAATCCCAATGATATTCCTATTTCTGATGCTAAAACACAATCTGGTAATGAACATGAACCTAGTGACAATGTTAATGATGATGTTCATGTTGATGCTCAACCTAGTAATGACAATGATGTAGAAATTGAACCTGTTGTTGATCTTGATAACCCACAATCAAAGAATCAACGTTATGATAAGAGAGACTTTGTTGCTAGGAAGCACGGTAATGAAAGGGAACCATGGGTTCAGAAACCCATGCCTTTTCTTCCTAAACCATCCAAGAAAAAGGATGATGAGGATTTTGAGTGCTTTGCTGAAATGATTAGACCTATCTTTTTGCGTATGCGATTAACTGATATGCTCAAAATGAATCCTTATGCTAAGTACATGAAAGAAATTGTTACTAACAAAAGAAAGATACTGGAAGCTGAAATTTCCACCATGCTTGCTAATTATACTTTTAAGGGTGGAATACCAAAGAAACTTGGAGATCCAGGAGTACCCACTATACCATGCTCCATTAAAAGAAACTATGTTAAAACTGCTTTATGTTATCTTGGAGCCGGTGTTAGTGTTATGCCCCTCTTTTTATATCGTAGACTTGATTTGAACAATTTGACACCTACTGAAATATCTTTGCAAATGGCTGATAAATCAACTGTTATACCTGTCGGTATTTGTGAGGATGTGCCTATTGTGGTTGCAAACGTCACTATTTTAACGGACTTTGTTATTCTTGATATTCCCGAGGACGATAGTATGTCTATTATTCTTGGAAGACCCTTTTTGAATACTGCAGGGGCTGTTATTGATTGCAACAAAGGCAATGTCACTTTTCATGTTAATGGCAATGAGCATACGGTACACTTTCCGTGGAAACAACCTCATGTTCATAGTATCAACTCTATTGGAAAATTTCCATCGATTATTTTTGGAGGTTTTGAATTTCCTCTACCTACTGTCAAGAAGAAATATGATATTCTTATTATTGCGGATGTGCATATCCCCATTGAGGTAACATAGTCTTATTTGAAATTTCTCCGGTTTCATGTGATTCGGAATGAGTTTGTTAACAAGACCTGATCAACCTTGTTAGTGGATTCCTTTTTATGAGCATGAGATGGATGAAGTTAGAAGGCACAACCTTCTGTACCCTCTCTCTACTTTCTGTTATTTAGTTGAAATAAAGTAAAAATAGTATTTTTTCTCTCTGTTTTCTGAATTATCCATGCAATATAAAAATACCCCAAAAATAAAAGTCTCCAAATGCCCTGAAATTGAAATATAATTTTTTCTGGAATATTTGGCACTGAGAACACAGCAGGGGAGCAAGCACCTGCGCACGAGGGTCCAGGGCGCGCCCCTACCTCGTGGGCCCATGGTGGCTCCCCTACACTTATTCCTGCACCCACACACTTCTTCTTCCTCCCAAAAAAATCACCAACCAGCTCAAACACGAGTTCTAGCTCATTTTGCTGCGATTTTCGATCTCCTTGCTCAAAGCACCTCTCACAAAATTGCTTTGGGGGATTGTTCCTTGGTATATGACTCCTCCATTGGTCCAATTAGTTTTTGTTCTAGTGCTTTATTCATTGCAAATTTGTGCTGACTAGGTGACCATGTTCTTGAGCTTGCATGTCAAATTTATATGGTTCCAAGTAGTTCTAATGCATGATATAGTCTCTAGGCACTTGTGGGAGTAGTTACTATCAATTTTGTTGAGTTTGGTTCACTTTTATTTGAAGTTACTAAAAATTTCAGAAATTTTTCAGAGGAAGAAATATGTTTAGGAAAATGTACCAAGGTGGTCCTTCAAGGAAGCAAGGACCCAGGCTTGCAATGCGCGATGCTGATGATGAACCACCAAGGGACGCTCCAGTGCGGGCTTGTGAATGGCCTTCAGAAGACTCTATGGATCAAGCGGGAATCAAGGAAGAATTTAACGCATATGTGTGTAACGCTGATCTTGAGAGCTTCGAGGCAGATAAGTGTCGTTAGTACCACTATCTCACTAGTTCCTTTGTGAGGAGGTTTGAATTTTCATCGTCACGCAATTCTCAAACTGTCCTGTTTGATCTTTATGAAAATTCTTATACTATGGACTTAGAGGATTTTACCACTGCTTGCAAACTTCCACAATGGGGTAGTACTAGTGAACCTCGCAAATCTGAATTTAGAGATTTTCTTGCTAGTATAACTGTGGGGGAGTCTAGAGACATAGCACAAGCTACCATAGGGAGCATTCATTTTCCTGCTATACATTATTTTGCTCTCTTCATAGGTAGGTGCATAAATGGTAAGGATGAAGCATGTCACATGTGTGTTCCTGACCTCAGTGTTCTCAGGAGTGCTGTGTTAGGGGATAAACATTATAATTTGGGAGCCATTATTGCACGTAGGTTGCATAATAATAGATTTAATGGAGATTTCTTTGGTGGAATTTATGCAACCCGTTTAGCTAATTTTCTTGGTGTGACCATACGTGAGGATGATATTGAGTTGCCTCCTACTTATTTAGATTATGAGGCTATGATTCGTCATCGTTTTGTTGAGAGGAACGATCAGTTCCTCTAGTACCGACAGATCTTTGACAGACGACGCACCTATCACGTCGCTCTACCTGCTTCTACCTTCTTTGACTTTCAGACAAAAGGGAGATATTTTATAACCAGAGAGGAGGCGGATGAGTATAAGAGGAGGGTTGAGATAGATCGCCTCCAAGCTGCAGCCCACGATGCAATGACTGCTGCATCTCAGTACAACCCCAACTATAAATTTGGATATCCGCCAGGCCAGCCGTGGCAATAAACCAACTTAGGCCAAAAGCCTAAGCTTGGGGGAGTACGTATTTCTCACCGACATTACATTTATGTTCACACACTCATTGCTAGATGTCGGTGCTCATACTTTTTCACTGTAATATCCATGCTAGTTTATTTTCTTTTTATGTTTTTTCTTGTGTGTTTGATAAACCTTAAGAAAAACAAAAAAATAGTAGTATCTTTTAGCTAGTTTACTTTTCTTGTTGTAGTAGTAATAATTAAAAAGAAAACCCAAAAATATTTCCTGTTCTTCTTTTGCTTGTTGGGAGCTTTCCCGTGTAACTAGTTTTATTTCTTTTCTTTTCTTTGGGGGTCGATAGGAGAAGACCATAATGAAAATGTTGAAGTGGCTCTTATATGCATTATTGTTGATTTAACCAAGAGTGCATATTGCCTTGTCTTCTCTTTTGTATTTAATTCTCGCATATTCCAGCTTAGTCCAATGCACGTGCACTATTATTATTATTCACATCATTCGGTCGTGCAAGTGAAAGGCAATTATGACGATATATGATGAATTGATTGAGATGAGAAAAGCTGGTATGAACTCGACCTCTCTTGTTTTTGTAAATATGATTAGTTCATCATTCCTGATTTAGCCTATTATGAATAAACAGTTTGCAATGACAATTAGAGATTATAGTTACTTATGCCATGCTTAACTAGCTAGGAGCTTATAATGGTTTACCTTGTGTGCCAACATGCTATTAAAATGGTTGTGATGTGGTATGATAGGGTGGTATCCTCCTTTGAATGATTCAAGTGACTTGACTTGGCACATGTTCACACATGTAGTTGAAACAAAATCAACATAGCCTTCATGATATTTATGTTCATGGTGGATTATATCCTACTCATGCTTGCACTCCATGTTCATTAATTTTAATGCATGTTCATGACTGTTGTCGCTCTCTAGTTGGTTGCTTCCCAGTCTTTTGCTAGCCTTCACTTGTACTAAGCGGGAATACTGCTTGTGCATCCAATCCCATAAACCCCAAAGTTATTCCATATGAGTCCACCATACCTTCCTATATGCGGTATCTACCTGCCGTTCCAAGTAAATTTGTATGCGCCAAACTCTAAACCTTCAAATGAAATTCTGTTTTGTATGCTCGAATAGCTCATATATCAACTAGGGCTGTCTGTATCTTCCATGCTAGGCGGGTTATTCTCAAGAGGAGTGGACTCCGCTCCTCACTCACGAGAAAATGGCTGGTCACCGGTTTGCCCAGTCCCATGCTTTGTGCAAATCAAATCAAAATAATTGCAAACAAAACTCCCCCGGGACTGTTGTTAGTTGGAGGCACTCATTGTTTTGAGCAAGCCATGGATTGATGCTTGTTGGTGGAGGGGGAGTATAAACCTTACCATTCTGTTTGGAAACCGCCTATAATGTGTGTAGCATGGAAGATATCGCCATCTCTTGGTTGTTATGTTGACAATGAAAGTATGCCGCTCAAAATATTATTTATCTCTATTCAAAACTGAGCTCTGGCACCTCTACAAATCACTGCTTCCCTCTGCGAAGGGCCTATCTATTTACTTTTATGTTGAGTCATCACCCTCTTATTAAAAGGCACCAGCTCGAGAGCACCGCTGTCATCTGCATTCATTACTGTTAATATATATTGGGTATGACTATGACTAGATCTCTTTTACCATGAATTACAATGTTTAGTCAGTCCTTGATCTTTAAAGGTGCTCTGCATTTATGTTTTGCGGTCTCAGAAAGGGCTAGTGAGATACCATCTTGTTATATCATATCATGATTGTTTTGAGAAAGTGTTGTCATCCGAGATTTATTATTATTGCTCGCTAGTTGATTATGCCATTGATATGAGTAAACATGAGACCTAAGAGTTATTGTGAATATGGTTAGTCATAATCTTTGCTGAAAACTTGAATGTTGGCTTTACATATTTACAACAACAAGAGCAAACAGAGTTTGTAAAAGTTTTTCTTTATCACTTTAAGTTTATCAACTGAATTGCTTGAGGACAAGCAAAGGTTTAAGCTTGGGGGAGTTGATACGTCTCCATCGTATCTACTTTTCCAAACACTTTTGCCCTTGTTTTGGACTCTAACTTGCATGATTTGAATGGAACTAACCCGGACTGATGTTGTTTTCAGCAGAATTGCCATGGTGTTATTTATGTGCAGAAACAAAAGTTCTCGGAATGACCTGAAACTTCACAGAGATTATTTTTGGAAAATATAAAAAATATTGGCGAAAGAATAAAGGCCAGGGGGCCCACACCCTTTCCACGAGGGTGGGGCGCGCCGCCCTGCCTCGTGGGCCCCCTGGAGCTCCACCGACCTCAACTCTAACTCCATATATTCGTGTTCGGGGAGAAAAAAATCAGAGAGAAAGATTCATCGCGTTTTACGATACGGAGCCGCCGCCAAGCCCTAAACTCTCTCGGGAGGGCTGATCTGGAGTCCGTTTGGGGCTCCGAAGAGGGGAATCCATCGCCGTCGTCATCATCAACCATCCCCCATCACCAATTTCATGATGCTCACCGTCGTGCGTGAGTAATTCCATCGTAGGCTTGCTGGACGGTGATGGGTTGGATGAGATTTATCGTGTAATCGAGTTAGTTTTGTTAGGGTTTGATCCCTAGTATCCACTATGTTCTGAGATTGATGTTGCTATGAATTTGCTATGCTTAATGCTTGTCACTAGGGCCCGAGTGCCATGATTTCAGATCTGAACCTATTATGTTTTCATGAATATATGTGAGTTCTTGATCCTATCTTGCAAGTCTATAGTCACCTACTATGTGTTATGATCTGGCAACCCCGAAGTGACAATAATCGGGACCACTCCCGGTGATGACCGTAGTTTGAGGAGTTCATGTATTCACTATGTGTTAATGCTTTGGTCCGGTACTCTATTAAAAGGAGGCCTTAATATCCCTTAGTTTCCGCTAGGATCCCGCTGCCACGGGAGGGTAGGACAAAAGATGTCATGCAAGTTCTTTTCCATAAGCACGTATGACTATATTCAGAATACATGCCTACATTACATTGATGAATTGGAGCTAGTTCTGTGTCACCCTATGTTATGACTGTTACATGATGAACCACATCCGGCATAATTCTCCATCACCGATCCAATGCCTACGAGCTTTTCACATATTGTTCTCCGCTTATTTACTTTTCCTTTGCTGCTCTTACAAACACTACAAAACCCAAAAATATTATTTTTGATATCGTTACCGTTACTTCCATACTACTTTACTACTAAATACTTTGCTGCAGATACTAAGTTATCCAGGTGTGGTTGAATTGACAACTCAACTGCTAATACTTGAGAATATTCTTTTGCTCCCCTTGTGTCGAATCAATAAATTTGGGTTGAATACTCTACCCTCGAAAACTGTTGCGATCCCCTATACTTGTGGGTTGTTAGGGAGTCACTATAAACCGGCTCTCCTAGTTATGTCTAGCCCTAAGATTATTTTTTCTCCCCCCTTGGGGTGCCCTGCAGCTCCTTATATATGTTAAAGGGGCGTGTTACATGTAGAGTCCAACTCGGATTAAGACTTAAACTATTTTGACTTCTCTTCATGGGCTTTTTAACATCTTGGGCTTCTTAACGTCTCGGGCTTGTTAACCCTAGGCAACTCTGTCTGCCGGGTTATAACTGTCTCCCGGGTTATGATCTAACTTAACACCTGCCGGGTTATCATCTGACTTAACACCTGCCAGGTTATCATCCAACTTAACATCTGCCGGTTTATCATCTGACTTAACACCTGCCGGGTTATCATCTGACTTAACACCTGCCGGGTTATCATCTGACTTAACACCTGCCGGTTTACCAAGTCCCAGCCGGGTTATAACTCCGGCCGGGTCGTACCACGGGGTATATCCCCGACATTAGCCCCCAGTTTATTTTGGATTTATCCATGTTAAACTGATCCTGATCATCCTTAAGTCCTTGTCGTTTCCATCTTCTACAAAATCCGGGTCAACAGGCCAGCTTCATAATCAATTTGCTGACACTAGTTTTTCACAGAGAAATATTGTGAAGAATAATTCATTTGATTCAGCTCCCAATGCTTAACAAAAATATTGGTCCTTGAAATAATCATCTGATCTTCAGCCGGCTTAAGGATGTAGAACTTGCCGGTTTAACATTGCCAAAATTGCCGGTTTATAAGTATTGATGGCACCGGGTCATAACTGTTTGTTAACATCAGCTTCGAAAATATACCTCTTATATGCCCATCACTTGTAGCCCCCAAGTCTTAAGAAGGTAACGTAGTAACAACTTAAGAATTGCTTCAATATGAATGTCACAAGCTTGAAGAAATCCAGGTTGTTTATCTCAATCACTAGTCAGAACTGAGTATTCCACATATGTAGCCCCCAAGTGTCGGGTTGTCATGCTTGCAGCAACCTGTGACTTGTAATTGCCTGATGTTCATAAAAACTTCAACCAGTGTAGCCCCCAAGGGCCGGGTAATTATGCAAATAATGAGCAGGGACTTTGAAAATATGATCATGTAGACTTTAACAGCAACGTGTAGCCTCCAAGGGCCGGCTTAGTAAGATAATACTGAGCTGGGACTTTATATATACTTCATTGAAAATAACATCATATGATGTAACTCCCATCATGGGGCTTGAACCCACGTCCACAAGGTTAAGAGCTTTGTGCTTTACCAACTGAGGAGTCGACCCTTCAATATAATGGATTAAGACTTGTGTACCTTGAATTGTTGACAGGAGAAATTGGTAGCCCCCAAGGGCCGGCTCATTACAATGTGATGAGTCGGGTCTTCAATACGGTGATGAAAAAATGACATTGCATTAGCCCCCAAGTGACATGGTGCATGCTGGCAGTGACATGGGACTTGCATATTTGATGTAATCTCAATTTGAATAATGTAGCCCCAAGTGCCGGGTCGTAAGCCTGCAGCGACTCGGGACTATTCCTTCCATTGTAGAATAAATCATATCCATCGATAAAATAATATCCTTTGCGCTAAAGCGACTTTGAAAACCTCAATCATAATACTGGTTATTGATAACCATAGTAAAAATCCAGCCACGTTGGCTATTAAAGATTTGAATAATATACCCAATGATTTATAAGCACATGATTCCAATCGTGCAATCCAAATATATACTAGCGACTTATAGTCGAAAGCCAGGCTGGGTTAATGAACACCGGATATTAGTTTACCTCTTACCGGTGACTTATAGTCAAAGGCCAAGCCGGGTTAATAAACACAGGATAAATTATACTCATAAAGCATTATAAACCTAAAAAAACAAGAATGATTTAAATAGTCATAATTGTGGTGTTGCATCGATCAAGAGGGCTTAAGCTATGGTTCGGATACGACCAAAGCCCCCAAGTGATCATCCTGGTGGCCTTACGCCGATCAAGAGGGTTTAAGCTTTGGTTCGAATACGACCAAAGCCCCCAAGTGATTTCCCTAGTGGCCTTACGCCGGTGAAGAGGTGTAGCTATGGTTCGAATACGACCAAGCCCCCAAGTGATTTCCCTGGTGGCCTTACGCCGATCAAGAGGTGTAGCTATGGTTCGAATATGACCAAGCCCCCAAGTGATTTCCCTGGTGGCCTTACACCGATCAAGAGGTGTAGCTATGGTTTGAATACGACCAAGCCCCCAAGTGAATTCCCTGGTGGCCTTACGCCGATCAAG
The DNA here is from genome assembly GCF_018294505.1 of Triticum aestivum. Classification (NCBI taxonomy): domain Eukaryota; kingdom Viridiplantae; phylum Streptophyta; class Magnoliopsida; order Poales; family Poaceae; genus Triticum; species Triticum aestivum. Next base: position 202,828,451 of record NC_057805.1, read on the forward strand.
AGGTGTAGCTATGGTTCGAATACGACCAAGCCCCCAAGTGATATTGTGAGCTGTGCTCAAGGGGCACCTATGTTTGAGCTGTGCTTTTGCAACATACTCTCTTTGGTCCCTTTAATTTTTCCTGAGAACTCGAACTTGCGAGAGATTATTCTTTTGAACCAGAAATTCTTAAACCGGATATTGAGAGCTTCAAAGCTTTGTGGGAGACAACTTTCCCTTGAGACGGATTTTAAACCGAAATCCTTCTTTTTAAGCCGGAAATTTGCTGAAGGCCTTTAAATTTGTGCCAATATGGCGGTTTAAGGTCCTGCATTAGATAACATTGCAAGCCGGAGTAATTGCTCTTTTAAAAAAGCAATATATAATATAAAAATATACTGGATGGATTTCACCTGATATGTTAGGCCAGAAATTATCCAGCGCGGAGTTGATCATCAGCACGGTGAAGCTGAAATCAATCACGGCCGAGTCGGCCGTGGCAGCAGACAGATGAGTCGGCCGCGACATTGTAAGCTAGTGCGGACGGGCGAGTTAATTGCAGGCACGGTCAGCCGCGCGGACGGGCGAGTCAGTCGCGTTGTGTTGATCTAGCAGGAGCGCGACACACATGTCCGTGAAGCTGCGCGGCACAGCCGAACGTGCATCCGCGGTATAATGGCATAAACAATTGCCCTGTGTAAAAATGTTACAGGGCAGAATAATTCTTCTTTGAAAAAAAACAATCAGTGTTTAATAAGAAATAGACTTAGATGGATATCACCTGATGATTTTGTGTTCTGCATTGGAGGCAATTTATAGATGATAGCAGTACCAGTAGTTAATTTTGAGATGGGACGGCCGGTCATATCAACGACTGGCGTTTCTTACCACTGTACTGGTACTCTGTTACTGATGAAGCTGAACACCTACTTTGGTCTGCGCCGTGCCTGCCGCAGCCTGCCCCACTTGGTGTGGCCTCACACAATGAAAACAATACCAGATGTTTCTGGACTCTGTACTGTTCCCTTGATTTCCCAAACACCCGTGTAAACATGTGAGAGCCTGGCATTTATCTCAAGCATTGAGCTATTCTGGAATAAGTGATCAAGATTCTTTAGCAACCCAACTGAGCGCAGGCTCAAGGTTTCTCGCTTGCATCGCTTCAAGTATTCATATATCTGGATTAAAAAACTTCTCTAGGAGCTTGAGATATTTGCTCAAGGCAATATTCAATTTCTTTTCTCATTCCTCAAGTTCGATCAATAGCACCTTTTATGTTTAAATTGGACTTTAGTTCTGCAAGGATGGACGAGCGGTCATAACTGCCCATGGTGTCCGCATTCATCATCTGCATCTTCAATATGGCCTGCTCAACTTCATTCACTATCCGACCAATGGCTTCCTGAACTTTAGCAGAAGATAACACATGCTTTTTCAACAATTCGGTCAAATGCCTTTCTTAAATTGTCAATCTCCAGTGTCATGCCCCCAACTGAGCTGCACGGTTTTTGTACGTCGTGGCCAATCATGGCGAAAACGGCTGACTTGTGGCGCGGCTGAAGGGGAGGTTCAGGCGAGCCTACGGCCACAGCGGCAGAGGCGAGGCGGCTTGAGGTCAACAGGTTGTAGCTCCAACAGCAGAGGCGGTCAGCGGTTTGCACAGTGACTCGGAGGCCACGGCAACGAGGCTGCTCGGCCGGGGCAGCTGAGAAATAGGGGCTCGTAGACGACAGCTCACGGAGGACCACGACGACGGAGGGCCGGCCATGGCAGAAAACTGCGACAAAGGAGGTCGGACGCGGCGGAGTCCGAGGTGCACGAGCCAGCAGCCGTCACAGGTTCTGGCGGCTCGATGCAGGAGCCACAGGCGTCGGCCAGTCGAAGCAAGGCCGGAGAGGCAGATGAAGACCATGGTAGTATAAGCGGCGGCGATTTGTAGGCGCGGTGAAGACAAGTTGGAGGCGGAGCGAGGCGACTCGGTCTCGGAGGATCTGTTCAAACTCAAAGCCGCGACGGCAGAAACGAGGAGCGGAGGCAAGGTCGCACCCGCGGGAGCGGGCGGCTCAGCCGCAACGACAGAGGTAACTCGGCGGCCAGGCCGTGGCCACAACGGCGTCGGGGCCACTTGAGGGTGCTCGGAGCGACGACAAGCAAGCACGCAGAGGCAATCAGCGACTCGAGAAAAAACAAGTTTGTACTCGTGTCCAAGTCCTTCTCCGGTTCGTGGTGAAGACGAGGCCAAGGCGGATCACTTGGCAACTATAACTTAGATGGCCGCAGGGGCGGCGGTGAGGCCGGGTTGACTTGATCCGACGGTGGTTCAACACTGGGACTGCAGCTCCACGGAGGCAGAGGCGACTCAGGCGTGGGAGACCCGGCAGGGCGCAGCGGTGAGGCGGAGCAGCAAACTTCCTGAACCGCCGGCGGTTTAGGCAAGGACCACGGCGGTTTAGGCGAGGACCACGGCCGGGTCGTTCTGGTAGCGGCCGGGTCGTACGGGACGGCGGAGACGACGGTGGCCGGCTCGAGGCCGCCCTGACCAACAGAAGCACGCGACTCGTGTGGCAAGGCCAGTGGCTACAACCTGGTCGACCACCGGGGCGGATGTGCCTTTGACGGCGACTCGAATTGACGGTGGGTCGACGAAGGCGACTTGAAGCGGAGATGAGTCCCTGGTGACTTGAGCGATAGAAAAAGTGAGTCGTGGTCCGGAGGCAGCTCAGCGGAAACGATGTTGGCTAGCGAGGGCGGGTCAAAGCGGAGCGGCGGCTCATCGGCAGGATGCCAGCAACCCGGAGCGAGCAGGAGCAGCGTCCGGCAAAACCAATCCAGCCACTCCTCGAGGGCGAGTCAAAGCGGAGCGGCGGCTCATCGGCGGGATGCCGGCAGCCCGGAGCGAGCAGGAGCAGCGTCCGGCCAAAACCAATCCAGCTACTCCTCGAGGGCGAGTCGGCAGTAGCATATGGGTCCGTAAAGATATCTTGATCCGCTTCCGGGAGTTGGTCCCCCGACTCTGATCCAACTTGTCCTAATATTTGACAGGTTACCGTATTGGACTATGTGATGTCTACCTTATGTTCACTTGGTCTTCATGGGGAAACAGCGAGCCATTCTAGCTGATGGTATCGACGGGTCGTGTTTCACCACCAAAACTGGCAGCAACCATGATCCAATCAGATCACCTTGTTCCTTGTATTCATATATCTTAGCAGATCGGAGTTGTATTGGTGTTTACGTGTCCCGATCGGAATACGAGCCGCCGGGTACACGTTGAATCTGCTCCGAAAACTCCCGCCGTCTCGCGACAAAAAAACAATCGGATTAATTGCGTGTGACATCAACGCAACCCCAATTTCTCTCTCGATCTTAATCTTGTATCGGCTCTTCATCACTTGTCGAGCGCAAACTCCTCGATCCCTGGGAGAGATCCCTTCAAGAACTCAACACCACCGTGTGCAGGCCCCACGGTGGGCGCCAACTGTCGTGGAATTGTCACGGCAGGTGTCCTAGTGTGAGGACTTAGTCATGAGGCCAACACATCTATGTGGTAGCTTGAGAGGGGTTGAGCGGAATCGAGAAGCGCAACACAAGACAAGGCTTTAGACAGCTTCGAGCCCCGGGAAACATCATCCGGTAACAACCCTACATGTTGTTTGTGGCTAGGTCTCATTATCCTCATGAGGGAGTCACCGTAAACCGGCTCTCCTAGTTATGTCTAGCCCTAAGATTATTTTTTCTCCCCCCTTGGGGTGCACTGCCCCTCCTTATATAAGTTAAAGGGGCGGGTTACATGTAGAGTCCAACTCAGATTAAGACATAAACTATTTTGACTTCTCTTCATGGGCTTCTTAACATCTTGGGCTTCTTAACGTCTCGGGCTTGTTAACCCTAGGCGGCTCTGCCTGCCGGGTTATAACTGTCTCCCGAGTTATGATCTGACTTAACACCTGCCGGGTTATCATCTGACTTAACACCTGCCGAGTTATCATCTGACTTAACATCTGCCGGGTTATCATCAGACTTAACACCTGCCGGGTTATCATCTGACTTAACACCTGCCGTGTTATCATTTGACTTAACACCTGCCGGTTTACCAAGTCCCAGCCGGGTTATAACTCCGACCGGGTCATACCGCGGGGTATATCCCCGACAGTACCCCCGTTCCCAGGACGCCGACAAGCGGCACGGTGCTTCTTCAAAGTTTTCAATAGTGGTTAGCACTAATAATAACAGGATATATCTTCTTTTCACCAAGATAAGCATATTTCAAAGTATCAAGTAACTATTTAAGCTCAAACATGGGATCACCCTTGGGTGGAGGAGGATCCCCAAGAATCACAACAGGCAAGTTGTGTTTCAAAATAGGCATTTGGTTAAAGAATATTTCATCTAATTCATTCCTTTCATTCATGAACATATCATTTTCATGGTCTAACAAATATTGATCTAAAGGATCAATAGGAGGCACAGCAATAGAAGCAAGACCAATAACTTCATCTCTATTAGGCAATTCTTTATCATGGGGTTGTCTATGAAATTTAGAGAAATTAAACTCATGATACACATCCCAAAACTTACAGTAACAGTTTCTTTCTCAAAATTTATTTTGGCATTAACAGTGTTCAAGAAAAGTCTACAATATAATGGGACAAAAATCATCTTGTGGGGAACCAAGAACAAGAAAATCAGTAGGGTATTTTATTTTCCCACACAAGACTTCAACATCTAACAATCCCAATTAGTGATATAGTATCTCTATTGGCAAGCTTAATAGTAACATCAATATCTTCTATCTCAGCAGGTGCAATATCATTTATAATTTCTTGATATAAATCAAAAGGTATTGCACTCACACTAGCACCCACATCACATAAGCCATGATAACAATGATCTCCTATTTTAACAGAAACAACAGGCGTGCCAACAATAGGTCTATGTTTATCTTTAGTATCAGGTCTAGCAATTCTAGCAGCTTCATCACAGAAATAAATAACATGCCCATCAATATTATCAACCAAGAGATCTTTAACCATAGAAATACTAGGTTCAACTTTAATTTGTTCAGGGGGTGTAGGTGTTCTAGTATAACTCTTACAAACCATAGTTGAATCTTTAGCGTGATTCTTTATCCAAAGAGGAAAAGGTGGTTTCTCAATATAAGCAGTAGGAATAACAGGATCAACATTATAAGTAACAGTTTCTTCTTCAGCTCTAATAGGTTCTACTACTTTCACTTCAATGGGAGGATGATATTTAAACCACTTCTCCTTAGGGAGATCAACATGAGTAGCAAATGATTCACAGAAAGAAGCTACTATCTCAGAGTCAAGTCCACATTTAGTGCTAAATTCACGAAAAGCATCGGTATCCATGAAAGATTTAACACAATCAAACATAAGGTTTATACCTGACTCATTACCTTCGTTGAGTTCCCAATCTTCAGAGTTGCGTTTAATTCTTTCCAATAAATCATGTTTGAATTCAATAGTCTTCTTCATAAAAGAATCAGTACAAGAAGTGTCGAGCATGGATTGATCATTATGAGAAAGCCGAGCATAAAAATTCTGAATAATAATTTCTCTTGAGAGCTCATGATTGGGGCATGAATATAGCATTGACTTAAGCCTCCCCCAAGCTTGAGCGATAATTTCTCCTTCACGAGGCCAAAAATTATAGATATAATTCCGATCGTGATGAACCAGATGCATAGGATAAAACTTCTGATGAAATTCCAATTTCAATTGTAGTTCCAAGTTCCAATATCATCGCATAGCCTATACCATGTCAATGCCTTTCCCTTCAAAGATGAAGACCTTCTTCTTGACACCATCCTCAGGCAAACCTGCAAGCTTAAGTAATCCACAAACTTCATCTACATAGATTAGATGCATATCAGGATGTAGTGTTCCATCTCCTGCATAAGGACTAGCTAGCAGTTTCTCTATCATACCTGAAGGAATTTATAAAATAAATTTTTTCAGTAGGTTTAGTAGGTTGAGGACCAACTTCTTGCTCGACCGGTCGAGGTGAAGATACCCCGAACAAGCCCCTCAAAGGATTATTTTCCATAGTGACAAGTGACAGTAAATTTCAACACGTAATATAAATGTTTCCTTACCAAATTCCACTCACTAAAGGCGCTTCACTCCCCGACAACGACGCCAGAAAAGAGTCTTGATGACCCACAAGTATACGGTATCTATCGTAGTCCTTTCGATAAGTAAGAGTGTCGAACCCAACGAGGAGCGGAAAGAAATAACAAGCGGTTTTCAGCAAGGTATTCTCTGCAAGCACTGGAATTATCGGTAACAGATAGTTTAGTGATAAGATAATTCATAACGGGTAACAAGTAACAAGTGTAACTAAGGTGCAGCAAGGTGGTCCAATTCTTTTTGTAGCAAAGGACTAGCCTGTACGAACTCTTATATAAAACAAAGTGTGATACGTCTCCGTCGTATCTTCTTTTCCTAATGCTTTTCCTCTTGTTTTGGACTCTAATTTGCATGATTTGAATGAAACTAACCCAGACTGACGTTGTTTTCAGCAGAACTACAATGGTGTTGTTTTGTGCAGAAATAAAAGTTCTCGGATTGGAACGAAACTTTGCGAGGGGGGCACCTGGGTGGGCACAACCCACCGCCCCCCCTCTAGGCGCGCTCAGGTGGGTTGTCCCCACCTGGTGGCCCCGCAGATCCAGAAACTAACGCACTAAAATCACATATTTCCAGAAAAAGTCAAGAACAAAGAATTATCGCGTTTCACGAGACGAATCCGCCGCCACCTCCTGTTCTTCATCAGGAGGCCAGATCTGGAGTCCGATTAGGGCTTCGGAGAGGGGGATCTTCGATCTTCGTCGGCACCAACCCTTCTCCTTCGCCAATTCCATGATGCTCCCCATCGGGAGTGAGTAATTCCTTCGTAGGCTCGCTGGTCGGTGAGGAGTTGGATGAGATTCATCATGTAATCGAGTTAGTTTTGTTAGGGCTTGATCCCTAGTATCCATTATGTTCTGAGATTGATGTTGCTATGACTTTGCCATGCTTAATGGTTGTCACTTTGGGCCTGGGTGCCACAATTTCAGATCTGATCCATTTATGTTATCCCCATTATATCTATGTCCTAGATCCGATCTTGCAAGTTATAGTCACCTACTACGTGTTATGATCCGGCAACCCCGGAGTGACAATAGTCGGGACACTCCTGGTGATGACCGTAGTTTGAGGAGTTTATGTATTACTCGTGTGTCAATGTTTTGTTCCGGTTCCCTATTAAAAGGAGCCTTAATATCCCTTAGTTTCCAATAGGACCCCGTTGCCACGGGAGGGTAGGACAAAAGATGTCATGCAAGTTCTTTCCATAAGCATGTATGACTATTTTACGGAATACATGCCTACATTATATTAATGAACTGGAGCTAGTGCCATATCGCCCTAGGTTATGACTGTTATATGATGAATATCATCCAACGAATTCACCGATCCAATGCCTACGAATTTCTCTTATATTGTTCTCACTAAGTTACTATTGCTATTGTTACCGTTGCACTTGCTACAAAATCATTGTTGTCACTGTTACCGTTACTGTTGTTGTTGCTACTACTATCAAAATTATCATACTACTGTGCTACTGATCACTTTGCTGCAGATAATTAATCTCCAGGTGTGGTTGAATTGACAACTCAGCTGCTAATACCCGCAAATATTCTTTGGCTCCCCTTGTGTCGAATCAATAAATTTGGGTTGAATACTCTACCCTCAAAAACTGTTGTGATCCCCTATACTTGTCGGTTATCAAGACCTTTTTCTGGCGTTGTTGCCGGGGAGCATAGCTATATTTGTGGAGTCACTTGGGACTATTATCAAATTATTACTATGAAGAATCTGAAGGATGCTAAGACTAAGATTTTTCCCTCCAAGGCGAGGGGAGGTAAGGAATTGCCATCTAGCTATGCACTTGATTCATCTTCTGTTATAAGTAAACTTGCAACACCACCACATGCTATTAATCCTGATATGTCGCAAGTTATTGATGATGCTACTTCTTCTATGGATGATATTTATGATGATGTTAGTACCTTGCTTGATGATAATGTGCCACTTGGTGAATTTCTTGATGAACAACTTGCTAGAACTAAAGCTTTTGAGAATGTTCAAACTGATGAAATTGTTGAAACTGATGAAGAGCTTGAAATTGAAAATCTTGAAACACCTATTAGAACTAGTTCTCCTATATATGATATGCCTAAGATACCGGAAGGTTGTGTTATGGATGAGGAGACAACTAGAGACATTCTTGCTTGTAAGGATAGAACTGGTCTGGAAAAATTGTTATGAAAGTATAAAGAAAAGACTTTGAATGCTAAAATGAAATGTGATCCTCGGTTTGCTACTTCACCTATCTTTGTTGATGATAAGGATTATAAATCCTCTGTCGACCCTTAATTACTTTGGTTGAATCTGATCCTTTCCATGGTTATGAAACTGAAACTGTTGTGGCACATCTTACTAAGTTGAATGACATAGCCACTCTTTTGCTCATGATGAGAAAATCTGCCACTATTATATTCTCAAACTATTTCTGTTCTCATTAAAGGGTGATGCTAAGACTTGGTATAATACTCTTGCTCCTGGTTGTGTGCGTAGTCCCCAGGATATGATTTATTACTTCTCTGAAAAATATTTTCCTGCTCATAAGAAACAAGCTGCCTTACAGGAAATATTTAACTTTGTGCAAATTGAAGAAGAGAGTCTCCCACAAGCTTGGGGGAGGCTTCTCCAATTGCTTAATGCTTTGCCAGATCATCCTCTTAAGAAAAATGAAATACTTGATATCTTCTATAATGGACTAACTGATGCTTCTAGGGATTTCCTAGATAGTTGCGCTGGTTGTGTTTTTAGGGAACGAACTGTTGGACAAGCTGAAGAGTTATTGAATAACATATTGAAAAATTATGATGACTCGACTCTTCCTGAATCACCGCTTAAACCTACTCCAAAGAAGAGGGGTATCTTATATCTCAGTCCTGAAGATATGCAAGAGGCAAAGAAATCTATGAAAGAAAAAGGTATTAAAGCTGAGGATGTCAAAAATTTACCTCCTATTGAAGAAATACATTGTCTTGATACACCACCACCACCTAAGGTGGTAGAGGTAAATTCTTTAATGAAGTACAATGATAATGAAAATCCTTATAATATGCATCCTAGCCAATGCCTTTATGAGTTTGAAAATTACATTAGCAAGCAAGATCATTTCAATGCAAATGTTATGAAACAATTGAAATACAATTCTGATATGATTGCTCACTTGAGTGACTTGTTATTTGGAATCTCCAATGATGTTAGAGGTGTAGGAAAGCATGCCTCTATGGTTCAAACTCAATTAGAACAAGTTGCTAAATATCAAAGAGAATTGCTTGATGAAATGAATAATAATATCAATGATCATGTTGTTAGAGTAATGACTAGAGGAGGAAGAATGACTCAGGAACCACTTTATCCTGAAGGACACCCAAAAATAATTGAACAAGACTCTCAAAGAGTTAACATTGATGCACCTAGTCCTTCCAAAAAGAAAAGGAAGAAGAAAAATGATAGGACTTTGCATGCCTCTAGTGAACCTGAAATATAAAAACCTCCTGACAATGATAATGAAGTTTCTATCTCTGATGTTGAAACTCAATCTGGTACTGAACACTCACCTTCTGATAATGAAAAGATAATGATGAGGTTCACAAAGACACTCAAACAAATAATAAAGAACCAGACAATGATGTTGAGATAGAGCCATCAGTTGATCTTGATAACCCACAATCCACAAATAAAAGATATGATAAAAGGGACTTTGTTGCTAGAAAACATGGTATGGAAAGAGAACCCTGGGTTCAAAAACCTATGCCCTTTCCACCTAAGTCAACTAAAAAGAAAGATGATGAAGAATTTGAACACTTTGCTGAATGATTTGGCCAGTCTTTTTGCGTACTCGCTTGACTGATATCTTCAAAATGCCTCCTTATGCAAAGTACATGAAAGACATCATCACCAACAAGAGAAAAATACTGGAAGCTGAAATCTCCACCATGCTTGCTAATTATACTTTTAAAGATGGAGTACCTAAAAAACTTGGAGATCCAGGGATCCCCACTATACCTTGCTCCATCACAAGAAACTATGTGAAAACTGCTTTATGTGATTTAGGATCTGGTGTTAGTGTTATGCCTTTCTATTTATATAAAAGACTTGATTTGAATAAACACACCTACCGAAGTATCTTTGCAAATGGCTGATAAATCAACTGCCGTACCTGTCGGTATTTGTGAGGATGTGCCCGTTGTTGTTGCTAATGTTACTATTTTGACTGACTTTGTTATACTTGAGATGCCCGAGGATGACAACATGTCGATTATCCTTGGTAGACCCTTTTTCAATACTATAGGGGTTGTTATTGATTGCAATAAAAGCAAGCTCACCTTTCATATCAATGGTAATGAGCATACGGTGCACTTTCCGAAGAAACAATTCCAAGTGAATGGTATTAATGTTATTGAAAAATCTCCGACAATCATTATTGGAAGTTTTCAACTACCTCTACCTACTGTTAAAAAGAAATATGAAATGCTTATTGTTGGGGACATTCATATCCCCATTGAGGTAACTTGGTGATTTACGAAAGTTCTTCGATTTCATGCTAATCGAAAGTGGTTGTTAATAAGACTTGATCAACCTTATTAATGGATCATTTTTTAGAGGTATGAAGTTGACGAATTTAGTAAGCACTACCTTCTGTCCTTACCATTTGTTTTCTAATTTTATTTATTAAATAAAATAAAATGTTATGTTTTGTCTATTTTCTGAATTTCCCGTGCAATAAAAAATGACCCAAAAATAAAAGTTCTCATAATGCTATGAAAATTTAATACGATTTTTTTCTGAATATTTAAGAATTTTTGGTGCAAATAACATCAGAGGGAGGTGCACTAGGTGGGCACAACCCACCTGGGCGCGCCAGGACCCCCAGGCACACCCTGGTGGGTTGTGGTCCCCACGTGGCCCCCCTCACTTATCTCTTCATCCCACATCACCACCTACCTCCAGAAAAAATCACCATTGATCTCTCTCTCTCTCTCTCGTGTTCTTGCCCCCGAACCCACAAATTTCGATCTCTTTGCTCGAAGCTCCTTCCGAAACTGTTTTGGGGGATTGTTGCTTAGTATGTGACTCCTTCGTTGGTCCAATTAGTTTTTGCTTTAGTGGTCTATATTTTTAATAATTAGTTACACTTAGTGCTGCTGTAGATGAGCTTACATGTTGAATTCTTAGAGTTCTAAGTAGTTTGAATACTTGATATGGCCTCTATGCATCCCTATGAGTAGTTGTTTTCAATCTTGTGAAGTTTTGTTGAGAAAAATTTTGTGGACTAAAAATTTCAGAATTTTGATCATAGGAAAAAGATGAGTATCTTTAGGAAGTTTGCTTCGAAGAAGAACTCCAAGGGAGTTATTGGGGAGTCATCTGACAGTGATCTCCACACCCAGAGAATGGCGGAGGTACGGCCGTGCGAATGGCCGCATAACCCGTTCATGGAAGGGGCCGGAATCCTTCAGGAGTTTGCACAATATGCTGCTAATGCCGGCCTCACCGACTCCATCGCAGCCGAATGTGAACAGTATCATCTCCTTACAAATTCCTTTGTGCAAATTTTTCATTTCCTTCCTAGGAATAATCCCCCTAAGGTGCAGATTAATTTATATGCTGAAACCCGTCAGATACCACTCACTGAATTTTGTGACATATGCATGATCCCTTCTGACGAGAATTTAGTAGAGCCTAGGCCTGCAGATTTTGATGGTTTTTACCGCACTCTGACTGTGGGGGCGAGAGAGGAGTATCAGGTGTCACCGCCACTAGCATACACTTGTTGTGCATTATTTTGCTTTATTCATTGCGAAGTGTTTGCTTGCTAGAGACAAGGTAGGTGCACTCAGTGCCCCAGACTTCATTGTTTTACACCGTGCACTTTACGGTGACAACACTTATAGCTTGGGGGCTATTGTGGCACATCGCCTCCACATTAAAAGATCCAAGGGTAAAATACATGGTGGTATTTATGTTACTCGTTTAGCGAGTCACTTTAACATTCAGATACGCCAGCATGATTATCCTTTACCTAAGGTTTATTTAGATCGTTAGGCCATGGAACACCACCAGTTTACTGCTGGCGATAACACTAACATTCCAGTTCCTTATAACCTGATTTTCAGTGTGGACACTTGTGATATTATTCCATTTACTGCACCTGATTTGTTCGATCCTATTGCCAGGGGCGGATAAAGGGTTATTCCTGAGGACATTGTCGCCTACCGGAACAATCTAGCTGTGGCACAAGCGGAGCCTCAACAGTGGGATCCTCAAGTGCTTGCTCCCCAGCACTTCAATATAGGAACCCATGGCTTCTTCGAATGGTGATTACCAAGTTAGGCCAAAAGCCTAAGCTTGGGGGAGTACGTATTTCCACCGACATTACATTCATGTTCGCACATTTCATTCCAGTTGTCGGTGTCCACACTTTTTCATTATATCATCAATGTTAATTTATTTTCTAGCTTTCTTCTTGTGTGTTTGAAAAACTTTGAGAAAATCCAAAAATATATGTCCTGCTTCTTTTCGGTCTCTTCTTCCTAGTTTAGATTATTGTAGCACTAAAAAGAAAACCCAAAAAGATTTCCTTGTTCTTCTTTTGCTTGTTGGGAGCTTTCCTGTGTAAATAGTTTTTCTCATTTTTTGTTTTTCTTTCTTTAAGTTGCTTTCTTTCAGAAAAAACAAAAACTCCAAATATATTTCAGTGTGTTTCTCTGAATTTATTTTCCATGTTTATTGAATCATACCAAGGAGAAGACCACGATGAAAATGTTGAGTGGCTCTCATATGCATTATTGTTGATCTAACAAAGAGCCCATATTGCTTTGTCTTCTCATGTTGAATAAAATGTTTGCAGATTCCAGCTTAGTCCACGGCACTCTTGCACTATTATTATTTTCAAATTGTTTGGTTGTGCAAGTGAAAGGCAATAATGACGATATTTCATGAACTGGCTGTGGCAGAGAGAAACGGGTATGAACTCGACTTGTTCTGTTTTTTTAAATATGTTTAACCTAGTATCCATGATTCAGCCTATTATGATCAAACATGTTTGCAATGAAAATTAGAGATTATAGTTCCTCATGCCATGCTTAAGTAGCTTGGAGTGAATAATGATTTATCTTGGATGTCAAAATTGCATTAAAATGATTGTGATGTAGTATGATGATATGGTATCCTCCTCTGAATGTTCGAGTGGCTTGACTTGGCACATGTTCATGCATGTAGTTGAATCAAAACCAACATAGCCTCTATGATATTTATGTTCATGGTGTTGATATCCTACTCATGCTAGTATCCAATGTTACTTATGCATAATGCATGTTCATGACCATTTTCGCTCTCTAGCCGGCCCCTTCTCAACCTATTTGCTAGCCTTCACCTGTACTAAGCGGGAATTCTGCTTGTGCATCAAAAACCTGAAACCCAAGTTATTCCGGATGAGTCCACCATACCTACCTATATACGGTATTACCCTGCCGTCCTAAGTAAATTTGCATGCGCCACCTCTAAAAACTTCAAATAAATATCCTTTTTGTGTGCCTGGATTGTTCATAGAGCGACGGGAGGTAGTCAGTATCTTCCATGCTAACCGGGTTATTCTCATGATGAGTGTTTATTCACTCGTCCTTGCATGAGAGGGGCGGTAATAGGGATTCCCAGTCCCGAATTCAAATTGCGATTAATTAAACAGAACTCCCCCTGGACTGTTGTTTGTATGGACGGTACCCGTTGTTTCAGCCAAGTCGTGGATTGTGATTGTTGATGGAGGGGGAGTAAACCTTTACTTTTATCGCTTGGGAACCTCCACTAATGTGTTTAGCATGGAAGATACCGATAACTAATGGTCGTGAAGTAAACAAGAAGGGTGCATTTCTCAAAATTTCATTTACCTCTATTTCAAAAACTTGAGCTTTGGCACCGCTGCAAATCACTGCTTCCCTCTGCGAAGGGACTATCTATTTACGTTTATGTTGTGCCATCACCCTCTCAAATAATCTCCAGAACCTGAAAGCACTATTGTCATCCTCATGCATTGTGTGTAGCTAATGTTGGGTGCATCGTGACTGGATCTTTTCTACCATGAATTACAATGTTTAGTCGCTGCTTGAACTTTGGAGCTCCTCTGCATTTATCTTTTGCAGTCTCAGAAAGGGCTAGCAAGATACCACTATTGTCATGTTATATCATGGTTGTTTTGACAAAGTGTTGCTGTTTGAGATATCTTATTATTGCTCACTAGTTGATTATGTCATTGATATGGGTTAATATAATTTTTAAGAGTTATTGTCAACATGGTTAGTTATAATCTTGGCTGAAAACCTGGGTGTTGTTTAAGCTTATTTATGTAAACAAGAGCAAAAGAGTTCGTCAAAGTTTTTCTTTTTCACTTTTAGTTTATCAATTGAATTTCTTGAGGACAAGCAAAGGTTTAAGCTTGGGGGAGTTGATACGTCTCCGTCGTATCTACTTTTCCTAACGCTTTTCCTCTTGTTTTCGACTCTAACTTGCATGATTTGGATGAAACTAACCAGGACTGACGCTGTTTTCAGCAGAACTACCGTGGTGTTGTTTTTGTCTAGAAATAAAAGTTCTTGGATTGGAATGAAACTTTGCGAGGAATTTTATACAAATAAAGATAATTTCTGGAGCCAAGAACCACCGGAGGGGGGCACCTGGGTGGGCACAACCCACCAGGCCCTCCCCCTCCATGCGCGCCCAGGTGGGTTGTGCCCACCTGGTGGCCCCGCCGACCCTGAAACCAACGCTATAAAATCACATATTTCTAGAAAAATGGGGAGAAAGAATTATCGCGTTTCGCGAGACGGAGCCGCCGCCACCTCCTCTTGTTCATCGGGAGGCCGGATCTGGAGTCCGTTTGGGGCTCCGGAGAGGAGGGATCTTCGATCTTCATCATCACCAACCCTTCTTCATCACCAATTCCATGATGCTCCCTATTGGGAGTGAGTAGTTCCTTCGTAGGCTCGCTGGTCGGTGAGGAGTTGGATGAGATTCATCATGTAATTGAGTTAGTTTTGTTAGGGCTTGATCCCTAGTATCCATTATGTTGTGAGATTGATGTTGCTATGACTTTGCCATGCTTAATGCTTGTCACTTTGGGCCCGGGTGCCATGATTTTGGATCTTGACTGTTTATGTTATCACCATTATATCTATGTTCTAGATCTGATCTTGCAAGTTATAGTCACCTACTACGTGTTATGATCCGGCAACCCCGGAGTGACAATAGTCGGGACACTTCCCGGTGATGACTGTAGTTTGAGGAGTTTATGTATTCACCGGGTGTTAATGCTTTGTTCCGATTCTCTATTAAAAGGAGGCCTTAATATCCCTTAGTTTCCAATAGGACCTCGCTGCCACGGGAGGGTAGGACAAAAGATGTCATGCAAGTTCTTTCCATAAGCACGTATGACTATTTATGGAATACATGCCTACATTATATTTATGAACAGGAGCTAGTGCCATATTGCCCTAGGTTATGACTGTTATATGATGAATATCATCCAACGAATTCACTGATCCGATGCCTAGGAATTTCTCTTATATTGTTCTCGCTAAGTTACTATTGCTATTGTTACCGTTGCACTTGCTACAAAATCATTGATGTCAGTGTTACCCTTACTGTTGTTGTTGCTACTACTATCAAAATTATGATACTACTTTGCTACGGATCACTTTGCTGTAGATAATTAATCTCCAGGTGTGGTTGAATTGACAACTCAGCTGCTAATACCTGCAAATATTCTTTGGTTCCCCTTGTGTCGAATCAATAAATTTGGGTTGAATACTCTACCCTCGAAAACTGTTGTGATCCCCTATACTTGTGGGTTATCAAAGTGCTCCCAAGGACACATGGGAATTATTGTCAAGTTAGTTTTCATCATGCTCATATGATTCGCGTTCGTTACTTTGATAATTTGATATGTGGGTAGCGGTGCTTGGGTGCTTCCCTTACTTGGACAAGCCTCCCACTTATGATTAATCACTGTCGCAAGCATCCGCAACTACGAAATAAGAATTAAGATAAATCTAACCATAGCATCAAACATATGGATCCAAATCAACCCCTTACGAAGCAACGCATAAACTAGGGTTTAAGCTTCTGTCACTCTAGCAACCCATCATCTACTTATTACTTCCCAATGCCTTCCCCTAGGCCCAAATCATGGTGAAGTGTCATGTAGTCGATGTTCACATAACACCACTAGAGGAAAGACAACATACATCTCATCAAAATATCGAACGAATACCAAATTCACACGATTACTTATAACAAGACTTCTCCCATGTCCTCAGGAACAAACGTAACTACTCACAAAGCATATTCATGTTCATAATTAGAGGGGTATTGAATATCATTAAGGATCTGAACATATGATCTTCCATCGAATAAACCAACTAGCATCAACTACAAGGAGTAATCAACACTACTAGCAACCCACATGTACCAATATGAGGTTTTGAGACAAAGATCGGATACAAGAGATGAACTAGGGTTTGAGAGGAGATGGTGCTGGTGAAGATGTTGGTGGAGATTGACCCCCTCTCGATGAGAGGATCATTGGTGATGACGATGGCTTCGGTTTCCCCCTCCGGGAGGGAAGTTTCCCGGCTGAACAGCTCCGCCGGAGCCCTAGATTGCTTCTTCCCAAGTTCCGCCTCGAGACGGCAGCGCTTCATCCTAAAAGCTTCCTTACGATTTTTTCCAGGTCAAAAGACATCATATAGCAGAAGATGGGCACCGGAAGCCTTCCAGGGGGTCCACAAGCCCTAGGGGCGCGCCCCCAGGCTTATGGCCACCTGGTGGGTCCCCTCTGGCATTTTCTTCCCCCAATATTTTTTATATATTCCAAAATAATTCTCCGTAAATTTTGACGACTTTTGGAGTTGTGCAGAATAGGTCTCTCAAATTTGCTCCTTTTTCCGGTCCAGAATTCCAGCTACCGGCATTCTCCCTCTTCATGTAAATCTTGTAAAATAAGAGAGAAAAGACATAAGTATTGTACCATAATGTGTAATAACAGCCCATAATGCAATAAATATCAATGTAAAAGCATGGTGCAAAATGGACGTATCAGTTACATGCTGAAATTTATTGTCACTTGCTACTATGGAAGATAATCCTTTGAGGGGTTTGTTCGGGGTATCTTCACCTCGACCGTAGACACAAAGAGTTGCCCCTCAACCTACTGCACCTACTGAAAATATTGGTTATGAAATTCCTTCGGGTATGATAGAACAACTGCTAGCTAATCCTTATGAAGGAGATGGAACAGAACATCCTCGTATGCATTTGATTCATGTGCATGAAATTTGTGGATTATTTAAGCTTGCAGGTTTACCCAGAGATGAAGTTAAGAAGAAGTTTTTCCCTTTATCTTTGAAGGGAAAAGAATTCACATGGTATAGGCTATGCGACAATATTGGATCTTGGAACTGGAATCAATTGAAATTGGAATTTCACCAAAAAAATATCCCATGCATCTAGTTCATCGTGATCGGAATTATATAAATAATTTTTGGCCTTGTGAAGGAGAAAGTGTCGCTCTAGCTTGGGGGAGGCTTACGTCAATGTTATATTGATGCCCAAATCATGAGCTCTCGAGAGAAATTATTATTCAGAATTTTTATGCTCGGCTTTCTCGTGATGATCCCCATGCTCGATACTTCTTGTACTGGTTTTTTTATGAAGAAGACTATTGAATTAAAGTGAGATCTTTTAGAAAGAATTAAACACAACTCTGAAGATTGGGAACTCGACGAAGTTAAAGAGTCGGGTATTAAACTTGAGTACGATTGTGTTAAATCTTTTATGAATACCGATGCTTTTCAGAAGTTTAGCACTAAATATGGACTTGACTCTGAGATAGTAGCCTCTTTTTGTGAATCATTTGCTACTCATGTTGATCTCCCTAAGGAGAAGTGGTTTAAATAACACCCCCTATTAAATAAGAAATTAAAAAACTGGTTAAAGCTAAGGATGAAACTATTATTTACAATGTTGATCCATTTGTGCCTACTGCTTACATTGAAAACCCACCTTTCCCTGTTAGGATTAAGTAACATGCTAAGGTATCAACTGTGGTTTGCAAAAGTAATATTAAAGCACCTAAACCCTCTGAGAAAATTAAAGTAGAACCTAGTGTTGCTATGGTTAAAGATCTCTTGGAATAAAATATTGATGGGCATGTTATTTATTTCTGTGATGAAGCTGTTACAATTGCCAAACCCGATGAAAAAGATAAACATAGACCTGTTGTTGGCATACCTGTTGTCTCAGTTAAAATAGGAGATCATTGTTATCATGGTTTATGTGACTTAGGTGCTAGCGTGAGTGCTATTCCTTTTACCTTATACCAAGAAATTATGAATGACATAGCACCCACTGAAATGGAAGACATAGATGTTACTATTAAACTTGCTGATAGAGACACCATCACACCACTTTGGATTGTTAGAGATGTTGACGTCTTGTGTGGGAAAATAAAATACCCTACTGATTTTCTAGTTCTTGGTTCCCCAAAAGATGACTTTTGTCCCATTATCTTTCGTAGACCTTTCTTGAACACTGTCAATGCTGAGATAGATTGCCATAAAGAAACTGTCAGTGTTAGCTTTGGTGAGGAGTCTCATGAGTTTAATTTCTCTATGTTTAGTAGACAACCTCATTAGAAAGAATTACCTAGTAAGGATGAAATAATTGGTCTTGCTTCTATTGCTAAACATAATTTGCACTTGCATGAAAGAAATGAAATAGATAAAATATTCTTTGAACAACAACCTCTGCTTAAACATAATTTGCCTATTGAAACTCTAGGAGGTCCTCGTCCACCTAAAGGTGATCCTATGTTTGAATTAAAACAATTGCCAGACGCTTTGAAGTATGCTTATCTTGATGAGAAAAAGATATATCATGTTATTATTAGTGCTAACCTTTCAAAACATGAAGAAGAAAGATTATTGAAAATTCTGAAGAAGCACCGAGCTGCTGTTGGATATACTCTTGATGATCTTAAGGGCATTAGTCCCACTCTATGTCAGCACAATATTAATATGGAACCTGATGCTAAACCCATTGTTGATCACCAACGGCGTTCGAATCCTAAAATGAAAGAAGTGGTAAGAACTGAAATACTAAAGCTTCTGGAAGCATGTATAATCTATCACATAGCTGATAGTAGATGGGTAAGTCATGTTCATTGTGTCCCTAAGAAAGGAGGTATTACTGTTGTTCCTAATGATAAAAATGAACTCATTCCACAAAGAATTGTTACTCGCTATAGAATGGTAATTGATTTTACAAAATGTAATAAAGCTACTAGAAAAGATCATTACCATCTGCCTTTTATTGATCAAATGCTAGAAATATTGTCTAAGCACACACACTTTTGTTTTCTTGATGGATATTTTGATTTCTCTCAAATACCTGTTTCACAACCTGATCAAGAGAAACCCACCTTTACTTGTCCTTTTGGAACTTATGCTTATAGGCGTATGCCTTTTGCTTTATGCAATGCACCTGCTACCTTTCAAACATGTATGACTGCTATGTTCTCTGATTTTGTGAAAAGGTTGTTGAGGTTTTCATGGATGATTTTTTCGTTTATGGAACTTCTTTTGATGATTGCTTAAGCAACCTTGATCGAGTTTTGCAGAGATGTAAACAAAATAATCTTGTCTTGAATTGGAAGAAGTGCCACTTTATGGTTAATGAAGGTATTGTCTTCGGGCATAAAATTTCTGAACGAGGTATTGAGGTGGATAAAGCTAAAGTTGATGCAATTGAGAAAATGCCATGTCCTAAAGATATTAAAGGTATTCGTAGTTTCCTTGGCCATGATGGTTTCTATAGGAGGTTTATTGAAGACTTCTTTAAAATTGCTAGGCCTCTTACAAATCTTTTACAAAAGGATGTTCCATTTGTTTTTTATGATGATTGTGTAGAAGCCTTTGAAACACTTAAGAAAGCCTTAACTTCTGCACCTATAGTTCAACCACCTGATTGGAACTTGCCTCTTGAAATTATGTGTGCCGCTAGTGATTACGATGTTGGTGTTGTTCTAGGACAAAGAGTTGATAAGCAACTAAATGATATCCATTATGCTAGCAAAACTCTAGATGGTGCCCAAAGAAATTATGCTACTACTGAAAAAGATATTTTAGCAGTTGTTTTTGCTTGTGATTAATTAAGATCTTACATTGTTGATTCCAAAGTAATTGTTCACACTGATCATGTTGCTATAAAATATCTTATGGAAAAGAAAGATGATAAACCTTGATCATTAGGTGGGTTCTCTTGCTACAAGAATTTGATTTACATATCACTGATAGGAAAGGAGTTGAGAACCTCATAGTTGATAACTTATCTAGGTTAGGAAATATTCTTGATGACCCACTACCTATTGATGATAGCTTTCTGATGAACAACTAGTTGTAATAAATGCTTCTCATAATACTCCTTGGTATGCTGACTATGCTAATTATATTGTTGCTAAATTTATACCATCTAGTTCCACATACCAACAAAAGAAAAAAAATCTTTTATGACTTAAGACATTACTTTTGGGATGACCCACATATTTATAAAGGAGTAGATGGTATTATTAGACGTTATGTACCTGAGCATGAACAGGAACAAATCCTACGGAAAATGTCACTCTGAAGCTTATGGAGGACATCGTGCGGGAGATAGAACTGCTCACAAGGTATTACAACCAGGTTTTTATTGGCCTACTCTTTTCAAGGATGCCCATATGTTTGTTTTATCTTCTGATGAATGTCAAAGAATAGGCAATATCTGTAAGCGTCAGGAAATGCCTATGAATTATTCACTTGTTGTTGAACCATTTGATGTTTGGGTTTTGAATACATGGGACATTTTCCTTCCTCTAATGGGTATACACATATTTTGGCTGCTGTTGATTATGTTACTAAGTGGGTAGAAGCTATTCCAACTAGTAGTGTTGATCATAATACTTCCATTAAAATGCTTAAGGAAGTTATTTTGCCAAGGTTTGGAGTCCCTAGATATTTAATGACTGATGGTGGTTCACACATTATTCATGGTGCTTTCCATAAAATGCTTGCTAAATATGATGTTAACCATAGAATTACTTCACCCTATCATCCTCAATCTAGTGGTCAAGTTGAACTTAGCAATAGAGAAATAAAATTAATATTACAGAAACTGTCAATAGGTCCCGAAAGAATTTGGTCTAAGAAATTGGATGATTTACTTTGGGCCTACAAAACAGCTTATAAAAATCCTATGGGCATGTCTCCTTATAAAATGGTTTATGGAAAAGCTTGTCATTTGCCTCTTGAGTTAGAACATAAAGCATATTGGGCAATTGAAGAACTCAATTATGATTTCAAACTTGCCGGTGAAAAGAGGTTATTTGATATTAGCTCACTAGATGAATGGAGAACCCAAGCTTATGAAAATGCCAAACTATTCAAAGAAAAAGTTAAAAGGTGGTATGACAAAAGAATCCAAAAGCGGGAATTCAAAGTTGGTGAATATGTTGTTTTATACAACTCTCGTTCTAGAATTTTTGCAGGAAAGCTTCTTTCCAAATGGGATGGACCATATATTATCGAAGAGGTTTATCATTTTGGAGCCATTAAGATCAAGAATGCCGAAGGCACTAATCCAAAGGTGGTCAATGGGCAAAGAATTAAATACTATATCTCAGGTACGCCCATTAATGTTGAAACCAATATTATCCAAACCATGACACCAGAGGAACACATAAAGAAACCTTCCAGAACACTCCAGAACCCTGAAAAAGAGGAGGTATGTGATATGGTAAGTAAACGGACTCCGAAAAATCCACAAACATATTTTCTGTCAGTTTTGGAATATTAGAAAAATTACGAAAATAAGAAACAACCAAGAAGGCAACCGAGGTGGCCACGATACACCTGGACGCGCCCTGGTGGGTTGTGGTCCCCTCGGGCACCTTCCCGACTCCATTTTCCTTTTGTATGCTTGTTTCCCAAGATAAAAAAATCTGTATATATACCCCCGGGCAATTTGACCACCGCATCGCAGAAAACTCCTTTGTTCTTGTTTTTGTATTGTTTCTCTGTCAGATCCATCAAGCCAGGCATCATGTCTTCTCCCTCCCCCCAACAACGTAGAAGAAGATGCTTGGCTGATGAAGATGGAATTGAAAAGAGAGGGACCGAAAGAAGCCATCAAGGAGAAAAAGGGCAAGGAAGCTACGGGAGATCAAGTTTAAGCAGGAAGGCAGGCCATGCTGGCAGAAGAAGAAGAAGATATCCTACAGCCATACTACAATCATCTTACCCCTACTGAAATTGAAGCTTTAGGACCTTTGAAACGGTTCGTGTTCAAAATAAATATCTCACTCGTGAAAATATATTGTTACAAGAGCAAATCATCACCCTCTAGAGCATCATTCGTAGATCGGAGTACCTCTTGAGCCTGAAGTGTGACGCTACTACCTCATCACCACCACCATCATCATCTTCCCCACCAAAGTAGACTTGAGTACACGAGTATGGGCACTCCCCTTGGCTTGTAACAAGCTTGGGGAGATGCCCTGGTATCGTATCACCATCACTTTTATTACCTTTACCTATCTTAGTTCGGTCTTTAGTTATCTCATGATTTAGTTGAATAAAAGTTTAGTATGATCTATTTTCGAGTGCTAGTTTCATGATCTATCTATCTATGTAATCGAGTGAGAGTTATATAATAGATTTTAGTTTGAGTTTTTGCTTCTTTACTTTTTCGTTTCAATCAAAATAAAATGAAATAATGAAAAATATCATATGCTACTCTTATGGTAAGTAATGACATCACATAAGGAAAAGAACAAGTAGTAAAATTTGTTAAAAGTTGACAAACATAGCATTACTCAATGATGCAATTCATGAAATAATTAATAAGGGAAGAGAAGATTCACATGCAGATACACTATCTTGGACATCTTTTATGATTGTGAGCCCCCACTAAATATTATATGCCAAAATTGTTAACGTTGGACAAGGAAGACAACATAATGATTTATGTTTGTTCATATTCACATAGAAGTTATATTGTCATAGATCCTTCAACATGTGGTGCTTGCTCAATATCTTTGCTAGCCAAAATTCCACACTAAGTAGAGATAATACTTGTGCATCCAAAAACCTTAAACCCAAACAATGTTTTGAGGGTTCACTATACCTACCTATGGATTGAGTAAGATCCTTAAAGTAAGTTGTCATCGATGCAAAAAGGCAATAAAAATTGCTTCTAATTGTGTTTGATCATTTAGTGTAAGATCAATTAAGCGTTGTACGAACTTGTGATGGCAAAGTAATAAAAGCGACGGACTGCATAATAAAGGTTGCTATCATAAGGGGCAATATAACATGACATTCTTTTGCATTAAGAGACTATGCATACAAACCAAAAGGCGCCTGACAACCTCTGCTTCCCTCTGTGAAGGGTCTATCTTTTACTTTATGTATTTACTTTTCATGCAAGAGTCCAAGTATTTTCTCTATTTCTTTTTATTTTCTCTTTTTTGCAAGAATAATGTGGTGGGGAAAAATCTAGGCACATATACCCAGTTTGATGAGGACATCAATACCACTGTTACACCCACAGCCCCTGCTGCTATACATACTAGACCAATTACTAGAGCTCGCGCACGCCAATTGAATTACTAGGTACTTTCGTTTCTTGGTAATGATTCTAATGTTCATGAGAATATGATGCTGCCTAAATTGGATACATTTGTTTTGCTTACAAATGAAGGGACTGGCATGGATAAGAGGGATGAACACTGGAGCAAGACCAAGCAGGGAGGTGATGGCATGCGCAAGGGGATCAAGAACGGAGTTACAAGTGATGATTTCAGGACTTTAAAGCCACCATAAGGAGTGCATGAAGCCTTGGACAAAATATACAAGATGCCACTTCATAAATTTCGTCCAGAAGCTATTCTAGGTGCTGTGTCACCTTATTATTGGGCCAGGCCCATGTATTTTTGAAATACTTTAGTATAGGCTGTTTTTAGAGTCCGTATGTGTGGGGAAACAAGAGTTAGGGTTGGTTTCGGACCCCTCCTCCAAGGGCCACGAAATTCCCCCCTCTTCCTCCATATATACAGCCCTTAGGGCGTCGTTTAGACTTTGGGTTTTGTTTAGATTAAAAGTTCACCATAGCTGCAACTTCGCGTACTTCGTTTGTGTTCAACAACCAGACCAAGGCATCACAGAACCCCACCTTCAATAATAAAGCTTTCCTCTTATATTCGCAATATCCAGATTACAATCTTAGTTTCTTGCTTGTTCTTCATTTGCTTGCAGGAAACAGGCCCTCGTGGTCAGGTTGATCGTGCTCCGACGTGGTCAATAACCCTCGGAAGTTGGTTTAGCGATTGCTAAGGAGCGACGTCTCGCACGTTCGTAGTCAGATCGTCAAGGTCGACTCCCACAGAAAACGATAGCCACCATCTCATCGAAACATCGGGACACCTTTTGCCTCTATCAAGTGGTATCAGATTTCCAGGTTGCTCGGTGTGATTTTACAGTTTTTCGTAGTTTAGATCGAGTCTGTTCTTCATACCTATAGTCCACGAAAAAGCCAAAAAAAATTAGGGTTAGTTCATCTTATCCGAACCAATCTGAGCATTTGCATAATATTTTCTGTATTTGCTTTATTGAATTTGCGGTTGCATCGTCATGTCAAGTTGATGGTCCTAGCGTCTAGTACCTTAGAGTTTCGAGATCTGTTCACAAGTTGTCACGCCGCCGCCGCACCATCGTCATCACCGCTGCCATATACCACCATTGTCATCACCGCTGCCATATACCACCATCATCATCACCGCTGTCATATACCACCATCGTCATCATCGCTGCCATATACCACCATCATCATCGCCGCTACCATATACCACATATCCACCGCCATCACGCTAATCTGAGTCCACCTCTATCACAGATTCGCCACTAGTCCGTGTTCCATCGCCCTGCATATATCCGCCACCAGTCCGAGTTTCCACCAGATTCATCTCCGCCACCAATCCTAGTCTAAGTCCAGTAATTGTTGCTTTGTTCTCGATTTCCAGATCATGCGATACTCCGAGTCGTGACAGAGTAGGACTCCCCAACTTCTGAGCCATCCGCAGAAGAAAAATAGTTCCAGTTTCAAAAAAAGAGGAAAAAAAGTGAAAAAAAAAGTCTGAAAAATTCTAGCTAGGCAGTTTTTAGGACATTTGTAGACTTTTTCGAAAAAATTGTTGCGGAGCAAAAAAAAGAGGAAAAAAAGTGAAAAAAGAAAAAATTCAGAGTGTGCTCCTCCCTTGTTTACGCGCAGCGCCGTGATTTTGTTAGTGTTCTAGGCTCGCGTCTTTAGTACGGTCTAGCCTAGGACCAGCACAGTACCGTCGTTGAGCGTTTACTCAACTTTGCATATCTGAATTGATTATTGCTAACCCTTTTTGCTACCATATTATAAGCCTTCCTAGCTCCACATACATCTACGTCGTGCGTTTGACTCTCCCTGGTAATCGCTCTATCCAAGCTTTGAGAGTTTTGACTACAACGGCTGCTGGTCACCACCTGCTGCTTGGTAAGAACTGGTAAGAATTTGAGATTTGCTTGACGGATTTGTGACACCCACCACCACCACCACTTGTTAGTCGTCTGTAGGATCATATTCTTGTGTGTTTCTATTGCTGCTAACCATGCCAGGATCACAAGCCGACGAGATTGACTGGGAGAATTTAACGAATAAGGAGCTTCATGATAAGTTTCAACAAATGATGACTGAACAGGTGCAAGATGTGCTGAACAATTTTGAAGAGGCCATGGAGAAGGTAACTGGCCTTGAGAAGACATTTGAAACAAAGCTCGATAACAGATTTGACGAACTGCTTGCGCGTCTTCCACCACCGGCTGCACCTGCCGCACCTCTGCCACAACAACAACAACAACAACAACAACAACAACAACAACAACAACAACAACAACAACAACAACAACAACAACAACAACAACAACAACAACAACAACAACAACAACAACAACAACAACAACAACAACAACAACAACAACAACAACAACAACAGCGACTACCTCCACGTCACGAAACAGCCCTCCGCCGAGCGAGCCGTGTCCTTCTTCAGCCTGGCCAAACTGTTGGTGCTGCTGTTGATACTTATGTCGCTCCTGCAGCTGATGCGGAGGATGATTATGCGGGAGATTGTGAGGATGAGGTTGATCAAAATCAGAACTACGTGCAACCACTAGCACCACCACAACCAGGTCGTCCACATGCAAATAATGGCAATGGTAGGGCTCTCCCTCAGGTACGAGATCATGACCATCTCCCTAAAGTTTAATTTAATATTCCACCATTTGAGGGTAGATATGTTCCTGATATATATCTTACTTGGGAGTTAGAAACTGAACAACGATTTACATGTTTACAATATCCTGAGGAGAGACGTGTTCCTGCTGCTGTTTGTGCTTTCACTAGCTTTGCATGTGTTTGGTGGTCTGAACATTGTAGATTATATCCTATTCCAGCTACTTGGGCTGCTTTGAAAACTGCTATGCGTACTCATTGGGTTCCACCATATTATCAACGTGAATTAATTCAAAAATTGCAGCGTTTAAGACAAGGAAAATATTCTGTAGAAGAATATTATCAGGAATTACAAACTGGCATGATTAGATGTGGTATTGTTGAGGAGAATGAAGCTATGCTTGTACGTTTTATGGGTGGATTAAATAGAGAGATTCAGACCATTCTAGAGTATAAGGAGTATAATAATATCACTCGTTTATTCCATCTTGCTTGTAAAGCTGAACGTGAAGTGCAGGATCGACAGGCATGGCGCGAACTAACTTTTCTGCAGGTCGACCTTCATCATGGACACCACGTGCATCCTCTACTTCCACTGCACCATCACCTCCATCAGGTGCCACCTCCAGCCGTGATACAAGAAAGCAGGCACAACCACCACTCTCTGCCAAGAGCACACCTGCCGGGCATGCGCGGAGCTCTTCTTCTTCCATGGCATCAACAGGGCACTCAAGTGATATTATTTGTTGTTGTAAGGGAAGAGGACATTTTGCGAGAGAATGCAAATCTTAGCGTGTGATGATTGCCACTGAGGATGGTGGGTATGAGTCCGCCAGTGACTATGACGAGGAGACTTTGGCTCTTATTACACATGAAGAACATCGTGGAGATGATTCTGATCATGAGACGCAATACATGGCTGCTGAAGATGCTGACAGGTATGAATGTTTAGTTTCTCAACGTGTTTTGAGTGTGCAGGTTACACAAGCTGAGCAAAATCAGAGGCATAATTTGTTCCATACAAAGGGAGTTGTGAAGGAACGTTCCGTTCGCGTCATCATAGATGGAGGGAGCTGCAACAACTAGGCTAGCATGGAGATGGTGGAGAAGCTATCTCTCACCACAAGACCACATCCACATCCTTACTACATCCAATGGTTCAACAACAACGGCAAGGTTAAGGTAACACATACTGTTCGTGTGCATTTTAGTATCTCTACATATGTTGATTATGTTGATTGTGATGTGGTACCTATGCAAGCATGTTCCTTATTACTCGGTAGACAATGGCAATTTGATATAAAAAATTGTACACCATGATAGAAACAATCAGTATACTCTTGTTCATAAGGACAAAAATATTACTTTGCTTCCTATGACTCCTGATTCCATTTTGAAAGATGATATTAATAGAGCTAATAAAGCAAAACAGGAGCAAAATAAGAGTGAAAATCAGATTGTGGCAAAAGAATTTGAGCAACAAATGAAGCCTAATAATAAACCATCTAGTGCTGCCTCTGAAATTAAATTGAAAAGTGCATGTTTACTTGCCACCAAATCTGATATTGATGATCTAGATTTTAGCAAATTTGTTTGCTATGCTTTTGTGTGCAAAGAGGCATTATTTTCATTCGAGGACGTACCTTCCTCTTTGCCTCCTGCTGTCACTTACATTTTGTAGGAGTTCGCTGACGTCTTTCCACAAGACGTGCCACCGGGATTACCACCTATTCGAGGGATTGAGCATCAAATTGACTTAATTCCCGGTGCATCATTACCCAACCGTGCACCATACCGTACCAATCCAGAGGAGACGAAGGAGATTATGCGTCAAGTAGAAGAGCTGCTCGACAAAGGTTATATACGCGAATCCCTTAGTCCTTGTGCTATTCCTATCATTTTAGTGCCGAAAAAGGATGGTACGTCGCGTATGTGCGTTGATTGTAGAGGCATTAATAATATTACTATTCGTTATCATCATCCTATTCCTAGGCTAGATGATATGCTTGATGAATTGAGTGGCTCTACAATATTCTCCAAAGTTGATTTGCATAGTGGATACCATCAAATTCGTATGAAATTGGGAGATGAATGGAAAACAACATTTAAAACTAAGTTTGGATTATATGAGTGGTTAGTCATGCCTTTTGGGTTAACTAATGCACCTAGTACTTTCATGAGATTAATGAACGAAGTTTTACGTGCTTTCATTGGACGATTTGTGGTAGTTTACTTTGATGACATATTGATTTATATGAAATCTTTGGAGGAACATTTGGAACATTTACGTGTTGTTTTTACTGCTCTACGTGATGCACGTTTGTTTGGTAACCTTGGGAAGTGCACCTTTTGCACCGACCGAGTATCTTTTCTTGGCTATGTTGTTACTCCACAGGGGATTGAAGTTGATAAAGCCAAGATTGAAGCTATTGAGAGTTGGCCACAGCCAAAACCGGTCACACAAGTGAGGAGTTTCCTTGGCCTCGCTGGTTTCTATAGGCGATTTGTGAGAGATTTCAGCACCATTGCTGCACCTCTCAACGAGCTTACAAAGAAGGACGTACCTTTTGTTTGGGGTACGCACAGGAAGAAGCCTTCACGGTATTGAAAGATAAGTTGACACATGCTCCTTTACTCCAACTTCTTGATTTTAATAAGACTTTTGAGCTTGAATGTGATGCTAGTGGAATTGGATTAGGAGGTGTGTTATTACAAGATGGCAAACCTGTTGCATACTTTTCTGAAAAATTGAGTGGGCCTAGTCAGAACTATTCTACTTATGATAAAGAATTATATGCTCTTGTTCGGACCTTAGAAACATGGCAACATTATTTATGGCCCAAGGAATTTTTTATATATTCTGATCATGAATCTTTGAAACACATTGAAAGTCAAGCAAAACTGAACCGTAGACATGCTAAATGGGTTGAATTCATTGAGACTTTTCCTTATGTCATTAAAACAAGAAGGGTAAAGAAAATGTTATTGCTGATGCATTGTCTCATCGTTATACTATGCTTTCACAACTTGACTTTAAAACATTTGGTTTGGAGACCATCAAAGATCAATATGTGCATGATGTTGAATTTAAAGATGTATTGCAGAATTCTAAGGAAGGGAGAACTTGGAACAAGTTCGTTCTTAATAATGGATTTGTGTTTCGTGCTAACAAGCTGTGCATTCCAGCTAGCTCCGCTCGTCTTTTGTTGTTGCAGGAGGCGCATGGAGGAGGATTAATGGGGCACTTTGGCGTCAAGAAGACGGAGGATATACTTGCTACACATTTCTTTTGGCCAAAGATGAGACGGGATGTTGAGCGTTTTGTTGCTCGCTACACTACATGTCAAAAAGCTAAGTCACCTCTCAATCCTCATGGTTTATATATGCCTTTTCCTGTACCTAGTGTTCCTTGGGAGGATATATCTATGGACTTTGTTTTAGGTTTACCTCGAACAAAGAAGGGGAGGGATAGCATATTTGTTGTCGTGGATAGATTTTCGAAAATGGCACACTTTATACCATGTCATAAAAGCGATGATGTTGTTAATGTTGCTGATTTGTTCTTTCGGGAAATTATTCGCTTGCATGGTGTGCCAAATACTATTGTCTCAGATCGTGATACTAAATTCCTTAGCCACTTTTGGAGATGTTTATGGGCTAAGTTGGGGACTAAACTGCTTTTTAGTACTACTTGTCACCCCCAAACTGATGGACAAACTGAAGTAGTCAATAGAACATTGTCTACTATGCTTAGGGTTGTTTTGAAGAATAATAAGAAAATGTGGGAAGAATGCTTGCCTCATATTGAATTTGCTTATAATTGTTCATTGCATTCTACTACTAAGATGTGCCCTTTTGAAATTGTGTATGGTTTCCTACCTTGTGCACCTATTAATTTGTTGCCTCTTCCATCTTCGGAGAAGGTTAATTTAGATGCTAAAGAACGTGCTGAATTGATTTTAAAAATGCATGAGTTAACTAAGGAAAACATTGAGCATATGAATGCTAAATATAAACTTGCTGGAGATAAGGGTAGAAAACATGTTGTGTTTGCACCTGGAGATCTTGTTTGGTTACATTTGCGTAAGGATAGATTTCCTAATTTGCGCATGTCAAAGCTAATGCCACATGTTGATGGTCCTTTTAAGGTGTTAGAGAAAATAAATGATCGTGCATATAAACTTGAGATGCCTGCAGATTTTGGGGTTAGTCCCACTTTTAACATTGCAGATTTGAAGCCTTATTTGGGTGAGGAAGATGAGCTTCCATCGAGGACGACTTCATTTCAAGAAGGGGAGGATGATGAGGACATCAATACCATTGTTACACCCACAGCCCCTGCTGCTATACATACTGGACCAATTACTAGAGCTCGCGCACGCCAATTGAATTACCAGGTACTTTCGTTTCTTGGCAATGATTCTAATGTTCATGAGAATATGATGCTGCCTAAATTGGATACATTTGTTTTGCTTACAAATGAAGGGCCTGGCATGGATAAGAGGGATGAACACTGGAGCAAGACCAAGCATGGAGATGATGGCATGCGCAAGGGGATCAAGAACGGAGTTACAAGTGATGATTTGAGGACTTTGAAGCCACCATAAGGAGTGCATGAAGCCTTGGACGAAATATACAAGATGCCACTTCATAAATTTCGTCCAGAGGCTATTCTAGGTGCTGCGTCACCTTATTATTGGGCCAGGCCCATGTATTTTTTAAATACTTAAGTATAGGCTATTTTTAGAGTCCGTATGTGTGGGGAAACAAGAGTTAGGGTTGGTTTCGGACCCCTCCTCCAAGGGCCATGAAATTTCCCCCTCTTCCTCCATATATACAGCCCTTAGGGCGTCGTTTAGACTTTGGGTTTTGTTTAGATTAAAAGTTCGCCATAGCTGCAACTTCGCGTACTTCGTTTGTGTTCAACGACCAGACCAAGGCGTCACAGAACCCCACCTTCAATAATAAAGCTTTCCTCTTATATTCGCAATATCCAGATTGCAATCTTAGTTTCTTGCTTGTTCTTCGTTTGCTTGCAGGAAACAGGCCCTCGTGGTCAGGTTGATCGTGCTCCGGCGTGGTCAGTAGCCCTCGGAAGTTGGTTTAGCGATTGCTAAGGCGCGACGTCTCGCACGTTTGTAGTCGGATCGTCAAGGTCGACTCCCACAAAAAACGATAGCCACCATCTCATGAAACATCGGGACACCTTTTGCCTCTATCACAGTTGGATATGAGTGAGCATGTGTTATTATTGTTGACATCACCCTTGAGGTGAATTAGTTGGGAGGCGAAATTATAAGCCCCTATCTTTCTATGTGTCCGGTTGAAACTTTTTGCCCATGTGTATGCGGTGAGTGTTAGCAATCATAGAAGATTAAATGATGGTTGAGTATGTGGACTTTCCAAAAGGCTCTGATACGAGACCCTTCCTGGAAAGATGATGAATTGTAGTTGCAAAGTTGACTGGGAACATAGTTCGTTGGGTTTCAATAGAGTTTATGCTTTTTACTCCGCTGTTGTGATGAATTGTTACTTGCCCATGAGAAGTTATATGATAAAGTTTTATGATAAAGTTTGTATCTATTATAATAATGAGCATGATGCTACTATGTTCGTATTTTGTTTTTACCGACACCTCTCTCTCTAAACATGTGGACATGATTTTCGATATCGGCTTTCGCTTGAGGACAAGCGAGGTCTAAGCTTGGGGGAGTTGATACGTCCATTTTGCATCATGTTTTCCTACTGTTATTTATAATGTTTTATGCATAATAATGCTTTATGGAGTAATTCTAATGCCTTATCTCTCATAATATGCACGGTTTGCACAAAGAGGGAGAATACCGGCAGCTGGAATTCTGGACCTGAAAACGCTATGTCAAAGACACCTATTCTGCACATCTCCAAATGAGCTGAAAATTTGCGGAGAATTATTTTGGAATATATAAAAAATACTGGAGCAAATAACTACCGAAGGGGGGCCACCTGGTGACCACAAGACCCCAGGCGCACCCTGGTGGGTTGTGCCTAGCCCAGCCCACCTCCGGTGCCCATCTTCTGGTACTTAAGGTCTTTTGACCTAGAAAAAAATAAGGGAAGGACTTTTGGGATGGAGCGCCACCGTCTCGAGGCGGAACTTGGGCAAGAGTGCTTTTGCCCTCCGACGGAGCGATTCCGCCGGGGAACTTCCCTCCCGGAGGGGGAAATTGAAGCCATCGTCATCACCAACAACCCTCTCATCTTTGGGAGGCCAATCTTCAACAACACCATCTCCTCTCAAACCCTAGTTCATCTCTTGTGTTCAATCTTTGTACCAGAACCTCAGATTGGTACATGTGGGTGACTAGTAGTGTTGATTACATCTTGTGATTACTATATGGTTTATTTGGTGGAAGATTATATATTCAGATTCATTATGCTATTTAATACCCCTCTTATCTTGAGCATGAATATCATTTGTGAATAGTAACTTTTGTTCTTGAGGTCATGGGAGAAGTCATGTTGCAAGTAATCATGTGAATTTGATATGTGCTCGATATTTCGATGATATGTATGTTGTGATTCCCTTAGTGGTGTCAGGTGAACGTCGACTACATGGCACTTCACCATCTTCGGTCCTAAGGGAATGCACTGTGGAGTAGTTATTAGATGATGGGTTGCTAGAGTGACAGAATCTTAAACCCTAGTTTATGTGCTACTTCGTAAGGGACCGATTTGGATCCAAATGTTTAATGCTATGGTTAGATTTTATCTTAATACTTTTCTCGTAGTTGCGGATGCTTGCAAGGGGGTTAATCATAAGTGGGATGTTTGTTCAAGTAAGAACAGCACCTGATGAGGACATCAATACCATTGTTACACCCACAGCCCCTGCTGCTATACATACTGGACCAATTACTAGAGCTCGCGCATGCCAATTGAATTACCAGGTACTTTTGTTTCTTGGTAACGACTCTAATGTTCATGAGAATATGATGCTGCCTAAATTGGATACATTTGTTTTGCTTACAAATGAAGGGCCTAGCTTGGACAAGAAAGATGAACCTTGGAGCAAGTTCAAGCATGGGGATGATGGCATGCGCAAGGGGAACAAGAACGGAGTTACAAGTGATGATTTCAGGACTTTGAAGCCACCATAATGAGTGCATGAAGCCTTGGACGAAATATACAAGATGCCACTTCATAATTTTCATCCAGAGGCTATTAAAGGTGCTGCGTCACCTTAATTCTGGGCCAGGCCCATGTAATGTCGAAATACTTGATTATAGGCTGTTTTTAGAGTCCGTACATGTGGGGAAACAAGAGTTAGGGTTGGTTTGGGACCCCTCCCTCAAGAGCCACGAAATCCCCCCCCCTCTCTTCCTCCATATATACAGCCCTTAGGGCATCGTTTAGACTTTGGGTTTTGTTTAGTTAAAAGTTCGCCATAGCTGCAACTTCGTGTACTTCATTTTTGTTCAACAACCAGACCAAGACGTCACAGAACCCCACCTTGATTAATAAAGCTTTCATCGTATATTCGCAATATCCAGATTGCAATCTCAGTTTCTTGCTTGTTCTTCATCTGCTTGCAGGAAATAGACCCTCGTGGTCAGGTTGATCATGCTCCAGCGTGGTCAATAACCTCTCGGAGTTGGTTTAGCAATTGCTAAGGCGTGACGTCCTCGCATGTTCATAGTCGGATCGTCAAAGTCTACTCCTCTGAAACGATAATCACCATCTCATCGAAAGATGGGACACCTTTGCCTCTATCAAGTGGTATCAGATTTCCAGGTTGCTCAGTGAGATTTTACAGCCTTTCGTAGTTTAGATCGAGTATGTTCTTCATACCTATAGTCCACGAAAAAAACAAAAAAATAGGGTTAGTTCATCATATCCAAACCAGCCTGAGCTTTTGCATAGTCTTTTCAGTATTTTGCTTTGTTGAATTTGCGGTTGCATTGTCGTGTCAAGTTCCTGGTCTTGGCATCTAGTCTTTTAGAGTTTCAAGTTCTGGTCATAAGTTGCACGCCGCCGCCGCATCATCATCATCGCCCTTGCCATCTACCACCACTGCTTATGCGCCACCTCTTTGAATCCATATACCATCACCGATCCGTATCCATATACCACCACCGATTCGTATCCATATACCACAAGTGCTACCATATACCACCACCATATATCCACCACCAATCCGAGTTCTTTTCATATTAGGTTTGTTTTCGAGATCCATCTATTTTCCGATTCGTGTTTCCCTGCTTGAGTAGGTTTCAAAAAAAAAGTCTCGGGACCCCCGGGCAGTTTTTAGGCCAAAATTTCGACGATCGAAAATATTTTTTCCTATCCAATTTTTAGGTCCCAGGGAGCGTTTTGAGACACTCGCCGTCATAGTGATTTTTTGTCGCACTTTTTCGTCGTCGCTGCCCTGATTTCTAAACAAAATTAGTCGAAAAAATTCGTGCCTATCCTATTATTTTTAGTTGGGAAGAGTTTTGAGACACTCGCCATTATAGTGATTTTTTGCAAAAAAAAAAAGAGGAGCGCAAAAAAAATTCAGAGCGTGTTTTTCCCTTGTTTACGTGTCGCGCCATGATTTTGTTAGTGTTCTAGGCTCGCGTCTCTAGTACGGTCTAGCCTAGGACCAGCACAGTACCGTCGTTGAGCTCTTATTCAACTTTGCATCTCTGAATTGATTATTGCTGACCCTTTTTGCTACCATATGATAAGCCTTCCTAGCTCCAGATACATCTACGTCGTGCGTTTGACTCTCCCTAGTAATCGCCCTATCCAAGCTTTGACAATTTTGACTACAACGGTTGCCGATCACCACCTACTGCTGGGTAAAAACTGATAAGAATTTGAGATTTGCTTGATGGATTTGTGACACCGCTACACTTACTAGTAGTTTTTAGGATCATATTTTTGTGTGTTTCTATTGCTGCTAACCATGGTGATGTAGGGTGGAACCCTATATGGCCGATCTTTCACGAAAGGAGCGGATCCCGCGATGAACACGAAGAACACGAGGAGAAATCACGAGGGGAAACACGAGAGAATCACTCAAACCAACAAGATTAGGTCACACATATGCTAGATCCGAGTACACATAGAGATCACAGGGTCCAAATCCAACAAGAGACGATACATAGGGTAACCGGTTCTTCTCCGTGAGGAGGTCTTCAGGTCTTCCCATTAGGGGTCTTGAATCCAAGTGGATCTTCTCCAAAGAGGTGTTGGTCTCTCTCGGAGGAGCAGATCCGGATGGATGAGCGAGGTTCTATCTCACATATGAGCTATCACAACGCTAACCCTAGAAAGAGAGAGCAGGAGGTCTATTTATAGTCTAGAGTCACGAAAGGGTAAGTGGGCTTCGGCACAACATGCGGGCGGCATACAGGCGTCGGATGTCCAGCCATCATCGGTCTTCCGGTCGCTCGCGGGGGATCGGACGTCCGGTCAGGGTCGGTCGTCCGCTGTTTTGGCTCTATTGGCGCTTGGTCGATCGTCCGGTCGGGGTCGGATGTCCGGTGCGTCGGTCGTCCGGAGGTCTCCATTCTTCCGATGTTTTGGCTCGGGTGTGCTGGCACCGGTCGTCCGAAGGGGGTCGGTCGCCTGGGACCTAGAGTGTGTCGGACGTCCGGTAGGCGTCGGTCATCCGGGCGCTGGGGCGTCTTCTGGCTGGGACTTGGTCGGCTGGTGGATGCTCCAAGCGTTGGTCGTCCGGTCGGGATCGGTCGTCTGACGGCTGGGGACTTTCAGGCTGCTCTTCTTCTTCTTGCTCCTTGTACTTGGTGTCCTCGCCGTCTTGTCCGTTGAATGTAGCTACTCCTTGGCCTTCCTCTAAGTACCTAATCACACATAGTGTTTTCGCTTGAGGTAGTAGCCATGTTGTATGTGTAGAGAGTGGTAGCTCGGAGAGGAGCGAGTTCACCTTATCTTGGATAGCCTTTGCTCAGGCTCTTGTCATTGGTCCAAGTGGTGTCGTGGGAGACGTAGGTAGGTCCATGGGGATGACCTTGGGACGCTTCACATCATCACCCCCTTGGGAAAGATCCGACCTCGGATCGAAATCTTCAACCATGGTAGGGAGAAAGATCCTTGACGTTGAAGACGTCACTCACGTTGTACTTGTCGTGCGGGAGGTCGATCTTGTAAGCGTTGTTGTTGTAGCGTGCTAGCACCTTGAAGGGTCCATCAGCTCGTGGTAGAAGTTTGGACTTGCGTTCGTTGGGAAAGCGGTCCTTGCAAAGGTGTAGCCACACGAGATCGCCAATGTTGAATATCATGGGTTGCTTGTTGAAGTTGAGCTTGGTCGCGAGTCGTTGTACTTGGCGCTCGATGGTGTGCCTTGTATCTTCATGCATCTTCTTGAGATAGTTCACTCGGGCACTCGCGTCCATGTTGATGCGCTCTTGTAGTGGTAGAGGAAGAATGTCCAATGGGGACAATGGGTTGAAATCGTAGACGACCTCGAAAGGGGACTTGCCGGTAGTCGAATGTCTTGCGCAGTTGTAGTCATACTCGGTGATGGGTAGGCACTCTTCCCACTCCTTGATGTTCCTCTTGATCAACACGCATAGTAGAGTGGAGAGTGTTCAGTTCGTCACTTCCGTTTGGCCGTCGGTTTGTGGATGGTATGCCGTGGAGAATAGTAGCTTGATTCCGAGCTTGGCGCATAAGGTCTTCCAAAAGTAACTTAAGAACTTGACGTCGCGGTCCGAGACAATCGTCTTTGGCACTCCATGTAGGCGCAAGATTTCTCTACAAAAAGATTTGCAACATGTGAAGCATCATCTATCTTGTTGCATGGTATGAAATGTGCCATTTTAGATAATCGGTCCACAACAACAAACACAGAATCCTTTCCATTTCGAGTCCTAGGTAAACCAATTGCAAAATCCATGCTAATATCTTTCCATGGGTGATATGGAATTGGAAGGGGTGTATAAATACCATGAGATTGAGCTTTGGACTTAGCTTTGCGACATGTCGAACATCGGGTGGTGAAGCATGAGACGTCGCGGAACATCTTGGGCCAAAAATAGTTCTTAGAGAGCGTAGCAAATGTCTTGTCACGTCCAAAGTGTCCCATTAGTCCTCCTCCATGAGATTCTTGCAAAAGTAACAAATGAAGAAAAGACTTGGGGATGCAAAGTTTGTTAGCTCTCATAAGATAATCATCTTTGATGTAATAGCGTTCCCAAGATGTATGCGTCAAACACTTGGCATAAGGAATAGCAAAAGTAGGATCATGCGCATACAAGTCTTTTATGTGGTCGAAACCAATGACATTCAATTCAAGTTGGGTAACAAGCATGCATTTGCGGGAAAGCGCATCCGCCACAACATTTTCCTTACCTTTAATATACTTGATGACATAAGGAAATGATTCAATGAACTCACTCCATTTAGCATGACACTCATTCAACTCAGTTTGACCCTTTAAGGTATCTAAGCGTTTCATGGTCGGTATGGATGACAAATTCATGAGGGCGAAGGTAATGTTCCCATTCATGCAAAACTCGCACTAAAGCATATAGCTCTTTGTCATAGATGGGATAGTTGAGTTGCGCTCCAGAGAGTTTCTCACGAAATTATGCTATGGGGCGCTTCTCTTGCGTTAACACACCTCCTATGCCATTACCGCTAGCATCGCAATGAATTTCAAAAGGTTTGTCAAAGTTGGGTAATGCAAGCACGGGAGCATGAGTAAGCAAATTCTTGAGCTCATTAAATGCACTATCTTGAGATGGTCCCCAAACAAAGGGTGCATTCTTCTTACTCAAAGCATGTAAAGGAGACGCAATAGTGCTAAAGTCCTTCACAAATCTATGGTAGAAACCGGCTAAACCAAGGAAGGTACACACTTGTTGCAAGTTGGTTGGTTGGGGCCAAGTTTTAATAGCATTGATCTTAGATTCGTCAACATGAACACCCTTAGAAGACACAACAAAACCCAAGAAAACAAGCTTATCAACAGCAAAAAGGCATTTGTCCATATTAGCATAAAGGCGCTCTTTCTTAAGGGTTTGCAACACGGTTCTAAGATGGGTGACATGATCTTTGAGAGATTTGCTAAACACAAGAATGTCATCAAATTAGACCACAACAAATACACCAATATAAGGTCGAAGGACAAAATGCATGAGACGCATGAAGGTACCGGGTGCTTCGGATAAACCCATTGGCATAACAAGCCATTCATATAAGCCAAATTTGGTCTTAAATGCGGTTTTCCATTCATCACCTTCTTGGATGCGTATTTGATAGTAGCCACCCTTAAGATCAACCTTAGAGAAAATGGTGGCTCCGCTAAGCTCATCTAGCATATCATCTAGGCGTGGAAAAGGGTAACGATAACACACGGTAATAGCATTGATAGGGCGACAATCGGAACACATGCGAAATGTACCATCTTTCTTGCGAACAAGGATTACCGGAAAGGCACAAGGGCTCAAACTTTCTCGTACATGGCCGTTGTCGATGAGTTGTTGTACTTGCCGCTGGATCTCCATAGTTTCCTCGGGGTTGATGTGGTAGGGAGCCTTGTTAGGAAGGGGTGCTCCGGGGATGAGGTCGATTCGGTGCTCGATGCCTCGTAGTGGTGGTAGACCCGGAGGTAGCTCGTCGGGGAATAAAATCTTGGAATTCCTGCAATAGAGAAGATAACACTAAAGGTAGATTGTGAGAGGTGTTAGCTTTTGGTGCTTCGTCTTGCACAAAAGGACATAGTGCATGACACTTGATGGCTTCTCACACTTCTATCATCTCACGTTTGGTGGCAAATAGGACTAAGTTCTTCTTGTCGCTCATCGTGGAGGCACTCAATTTGGGCTTGTGGCACTCACTCTCTTTTAGGTGTTTTGCTCTCTCACAATTCTATCCATGATGGGTGGCTTGCTTGTCGGCGATCACTTGGCTTGGAGACATAGGTCGTAGAATGTAATCCTTTCCTTTCATCTTGAAGCTATAGTGATTTGTACGCACGTTGTGGGTGACGCCTCGGTCAAATTGCCATGGTCGTCCAAGAAGGAGGTGGCAGACGGACATTGGGACAACATCACACTCCAAAGTGTCTTCATAAGCTCCGATCTTGAAGAAAACTTGTACTATATGCTCGACTTGGATAGTGTCGGAGTCGCTTAGCCATTGAACTTTGTAGGGGTGCGGGTGCTTCTTCTTGACCAATTGGAGCTTGGATCATAGTTCTTCACTTGCTAAGTTATGGCAACTCCCTCCATCGATGATGACCTTGACGGACCTTCCATTGATGCCGGCCTTGGTGTGGAATATATGGCATCTTTGGTCTTCTTATTGTTGATGTTGAAGAATCAAGACCTTGGAGACAACCAGAGCGGGACTCGGGTCTTCGTCACAAAAGACTTGATCATCTTCATCTTCATTCACTTGTCAGTGCATGGCCACTTTCCCAAGGGCTTCCATTTCTCCTTCACTCATGGAGTCATATGTACCATCGTCGTTGAAGATCATGGTGCACTTGTTGGTACACTCAATGGACTTGTGGCCTCGGCTGCCGCATGTGAAGCATTAGAAGGAACTTGTCCTGATGGTCTCATCGGTTGGGTTAGATGATGAGGAAGCTCTCGGCTTGAAGTTGCTTGTAGTAGGAGGAGGACTTGAGGTCATCGAAGTTTTCTTATAACTTGACTTGTCGCCGTTGCTTGTAGATGGCTTGGTTGAGGTAGAAGGTGTTGGAGTCGTTGAAGCTTGAGAGTTGGAGAAACCATAAGACTTGGATGAGAACTTGGCATATTTGAAGTCATCTTGCACTTGACATTCCGCCTTTGTAGCTTGATGCACTAGCTCGATGAGGTTCGAGTATGGTTGGAAGTCGGCGATCTTCTTGATAGGATGATTGAGTCCATTCAAGAAACGTGCCATAGTTTTCTCATCATCTTCCGTCACATTGGCTCGTATCATGGCAATCTCCATTTCCTTGTAGTACTCTTCAATGCTCTTGGTTCCTTGCTTGATTAGTTGGAGTTTCTTGAAGAGGTCACGGTTGTAGTAGGTTGGCACGAAACGTGCTCTCATGACATCCTTCATTTGCGCCCAAGTAGTGATGGGTGGTTCACCTTTTGCCTCACGGCGCTCAATGACTTGTTCCCACCAAATGAGGACATAGTCTTGGAAATCAAGGGATGCCATCGCGATCTTCTTATCTTCTTCATAGTTGTGCAAACGGAAGATTTTGTCAACCTTCAATGCCCATGAAAGGTACTCTTCGGGATCATTGCTTCCGGAAAACTTGGGCATGGTGAATTTTAGCTTACCGTCGCGTTGCTCGTCATTGTGTTGGGGTCGAGGGTGATGACGTCCTTGACGAGGAGGATTGTATCCCTCAACTTGCTCTTGCCGTGGAGGATTTCCATTGTCTTCTTGTTTTCGATGAACTTGAGGTTCTTGTCGAGCTTGTGGAGGAACTTGTCGAACTTGTGGAGGAGCTTGTCGATGCACACGTGATTGATAAATCCGCTCTTGAACTTCATCGCGAAGCGCTTCTTGTTGCTCACGAGCTTGCCGGTTGCGCGTGGCTACGGCTCGACTTGAATCTCGGAGGGCACGTTGCGCCTCAAGTGCTTGAGCTTCACGTAGTTGTTTCTCTTGGCGTTGTGCCTCGGCATCTTGTGCATCTTGGTGTTGTCTCGCTCGCTCTTCCTCTTGTTGTTGGCGTTCACGTTGTCGTTCTTGTGCTTGTGCGAAAGTAGCTTGGTTTTGACGGTGTCAATGTTCTTGTGCGCGAGTTTGCTCTTGAGAGTCATTGTCGTGTAGAGGATTGCGATTTGCTTGACAATCTTGATGCGCGGCACGACGAAGAGTGTTTGATGTCGGAGTACTTGAGCCGGAGATGGTGTCGTCGGAGTGTCTACTCAAGCGGCTCCGTCTTGAGTAGGACGAAGTGGTAGAAGAGTGGTTGACCAACAAGGCACGAATCTCGTCCATTCTTGCGTCATTCTCTTGTCTATGTTCGTCGAGCTTGTTGTCGAAGTAGTCTCTTGTACGTTGCTCGGAGAGTGGCAAGTCGGTGGCGAGGTTGTCGATGCGGTCGCTCATTGCTTGTTGCTCTTGATGCAAGGTTCGTTGCGTTCCAAATAGGTGTAGCTTGGTGACGTAGTTGTTCGGGTCGTCGTCTTGCTCAAGGAATAGTGGGTTGGTAGAAGAACTTGGCCTATCCATCTTTCCAAGCAAATATGTGAGTGGTAGAAAGAGAAGAACTTATACCAAATGTACCTTGACCGATGTTGAAGATGGATCAATGATCACTCAAATGTGTAACAAGGAAATAGCACAATTGGTACCAAGTCTTGTTAGTTTCTCACACCTACACAAATAAAGCTTATAGTGGAGCTTGGTTAGGATGGTGGCACAAAATTTGTTGCATTTGTTAGAGAGCCTCAATAATGTTGGAGAAGATTCACAAATTTGCAAATGCAACAAGTAGACCAATAGCAAGATATGGTACACGGAAACACACACGCAGATAGATAAATGGGGTCATGCAACCAAGGAATGAGCCAAAATGTGGAATCCACGAAAATGCTCTTGTTGCACAACTCTAGAGAGACACTGGCACGATTGCATAATAGGCGGATGCGAAACTTGTGCACAATCTACTAAGAAAAAATGCAACGACTTCTATCCCAAGTATGCTATATGTATGGTATTTTGATGATATGATCCAAGATGATCGAGTATGACAATATTAGTGTAGTATGATGCTACGGTTCTTGCTTATAAGCTCTTTGCTTATCTTTCCTTTTTGCTTAAAAGCTTGTTTGGCTCTTTCTCTTTTGAGCTCTTTTCTCATGCAATGCTTCACGAACCAAGATAGCAATTGTGTATGTGATGACAACCTTGTGACACTAGAGATGATACCGAGATATGCACCACGATGGTATGGTATGTATGCTATGGGAAGTATGATCACTAATGTGCACAAGTCACGTTGCTGGCAATACTCAAAGGCTAGTCTCGATGGGTAAGTGACGCAAAATTGGGCGATGCCGGTTATCAATGCAATGGCAAGTGTGTATAATGATGGGGTATCATGATACCAAGATGAGGTTACCGTTCTTACTTACGATATGGTGTCAAAATGGTGGAGTGGTTGTTGTCGATGACGAATCCATGGCAAAGATGAACGGCGGTGATGTTGATGTCGAACCGCCCCTAAGTAGCCGAAACACGTTAGGAAACAGGAACCGCAACTCAAATTCGCAAAGCAAAATGTGGCAAAATTGTGTCAGAGTGTGAAACGAGTAAGCAATGGTGGTTGCGGAAAGCGATGGTGGTATCGGGGTGCGTGTGCGGAGGTGGAATGTGTAATGGAATGCGTATGCAGAGGTGGAGGTGGAGAGGTGGTGGTGGCCAAACTGAACTTTTTCAGTTTCTTCAGGAAACGTCGGACGTCCGGTGCTGGTCGGACGTCCGGTGCTGGTCGGACGTCTGGTAACTGGCGGACGTCCGGTGCCTGGGCAATTTTGGGCATGGGATGAACAGCTAGGGTTCGAGGTGGGAGAGGCAAAATTCGTCAAATCCGAGCGATTTTGTGGATGGAAAAGGTGGAGACGAAGGGGAAAATCTAGATCCACTCGTGGCAAAGCAAATCCATGGATCAAATCCAACAAAACTTCATCACACCAACAAATCACAAAAAAAATTGGGGCTATTTTTGGTGGGGATTTTCGGAATTGGGGAAGAACACAACAAAATCAAGCTAGAAAACGAAGAGGGGAGGCTCCGAAATCGTGATCAACATGGCTCATGATACCAAGATGATGTAGGGTGGGACCCTAGATGCCCGATCTTTCACAAAAGGAGCGGATCCCACGATGAACATGAAGAACACAAGGAGAAATCACGAGGGGAAACACGAGAGAATAACTCAACCCAACAAGATTAGGTCACACATATGCTAGATCCGAGTACACATATAGATCACACGGTCCAAATCCAACAAGAGATGATACATAGGGTAACCGGTTCTTCTCCGTCAGGAGGTTTTGAGGTCTTCCCGTTAGGGGTCTTGAATCCAAGTGGATCTTCTCCGAGAGGTCTCAATCTCTCTCGGAGGAGCAGATCCGGATGGATGAGCGAGGCTCTATCTCACATATGAGCTATCACAACGCTAACCATAGAAAGAGAGAGGAGGATTTCTATTTATAGTCTAGAGTCACGAAAGGGTAAGTGGGCTTTAGGCCAACACGCGGGCGGCATACAGGCGTTGGACATCCGGCCGTCATCGGTCGTCCGGTGGCTCGCGGGGGATCGGACGTCCGGTCAGGGTCGGTCGTCCACTGTTTTGGCTCTGTTGGCGCTTGGTCGGTCGTCCAGTCGAGGTCGGATGTCTGGTGCGTCGGTCGCCCAGAGGTCTCCATTCTTCTAACGTTTTGGCTTGGGTGCGGTGGCGCCAGTCGTCCGGAAGGGGGTCGGTCGCCTGGGACCTGTAGTGCATCGGACGTCCGGTATGCGTCGGTCGTCCGGGCGCTGGGGCGTCTTCTGGCTGGGACTTGGTCGGCTCGTGGATGCTCCAGGTGTCGGTCGTCCGGTCGGGGTCGGTCGTCCGACGGCTGGGGACTTTCAGGCTGCTCTTCTTCTTCTCGCTCCTTGTGCTTGGTGTCCTCGTCGTCTTGTCCGTTGAATGTAGCTGCTCCTTGGCCTTCCTCTAAGTACCTGATCACACATAGTGTTTCAGCTTGAGGTAGTAGCCATGTCGTATGTGTAGAGAGTGGTAGCTCGGAGAGGAGTGAGTTCACCTTATCTTTGATAGCCTTTGCTCGGGCTCTTGTCACTGGTCCAAGTGGTGTCATGGGAGACGTAGGTAGGTCCATGGGGATGACCTTGGGATGCTCCGCATCACATGGCAGGACCACAAGCCGACGAGATTGACTGGGAGAACATGACAAAGAAGGAGCTTCATGATAAATTTTAGCAAATGTTGATTCAATAGGTGGAAGACATCATGGCCAGCTTTGGAAAGGCACTGGAGAGGATTGATGACGTCGAGAATACAATTGACACCAAGTTGGACGCCAAGTTTGATGAAGTACTCGCGCGTCTTCCACAACCACCACCTGCATCTGCTACACCATTACAACAACAACAACCTCCACATCACGAAACA
Organism: Triticum aestivum; assembly: GCF_018294505.1. Taxonomy (NCBI): domain Eukaryota; kingdom Viridiplantae; phylum Streptophyta; class Magnoliopsida; order Poales; family Poaceae; genus Triticum; species Triticum aestivum. The sequence continues at coordinate 202,873,046 of NC_057805.1, forward strand.
GCCCTCCGCCACGTGGTCCGTTTTCCTCTTGAGCCTAGACAAAATTGTGGTGCCGCTGCTACTGCTGCTACTGTAGAGGTGGAGGACTATTATGAGGATGAGGTAGATCAAAATCAGAACTGCGTGCAACCACCAGCACCACCAGCACCAGGTCGACCTCATGCATATAATCGCAATGGTAGGACTGCAGCACCACCTCAGGTATGAGATTATGACCATATTCCTAAGCTAAAATTGAATATTCCACCGTTTGAGGGTAGATACATTCCTGATGTATATCTCACTTGGGAGTTAGAAACTAAACAACGTTTCACATGCTTACAATATCCTGAGGAAAGACGTGTTGTTGCTGCTGTTTGTGAATTACTAGTTTTCCTTCTGTTTGGTGGTCTGAACATTGTAGATTATATCATGATAATATCCCTACTACTTGGGCTGCTTTGAAAACTGCTATGCACACTCGTTGGGTTCCACCATATTATCAACGTGAGTTACTTCAAAAACTACACGACGTCCTCGCACGTTCGTAGTCGGATCGTCAAAGTCGACTTCCACCAAAGCAATATCCATCATCTCATCCAAAGACGAGACACCTTTGCCTCTATCAAGTGGTATCAAATTTCCAGGTTGCTCGGTGAGATTTTACAGTTTTTCATAGTTTAGATCGAGCCTGTTCTTCATACCTACAGTCCACGAAAAAGCCACTTAAAAGATTAGGGTTAGTTCATCATATCTGAACCAGTCTGAGACTTTGCATAGTCTTTTCAGTATTTTTCTTTGTTGAATTTGCGGTTGCATCGTCTTGTCAATTTGCTGGTCTTAGCATCTAGTCTTTTAGAGTTTCTAGTTCTGGTCATAAGTTGTCACGCCGCCGCCACACCATCATCATCGCCCCTGCCATCTACCACCACCGCACCATCATCATCGCCCCTGCCATCTACCACCACCGCTTATCCGCCACCACTCTGAATCTGTATCCATATACCACCACTGATCCGTATCCATATACCACCACCAATCAAAATCCATATACCACCACCGATCCGTATCCATGTACAATCACCGATCTGTATCCATATACCACCACTGCAACCATATACCACCACCGCTGTCGCATCCTACCACCATATATCCACCACCAATCCGAGTTCTTTTCATATTAGGTTTGTTTTCGAGATCCATCTATTTTCCGATTCGTGTTTCCTTGCCTGAGTAGGTTTCGGAAAAAAAAGTCTGGAGACCCCCGAGCAGTTTTTAGGCCAAAATTTTGGCGACCGAAAATATGTTTTCCCTATCCTATTTTAGGTTCCAGGGAGTGTTTTGAGACATTCGCCATCATAGTGATTTTTTGTCGCACTTTTTCATCATCGCTGCCCTGATTTCTGAAAAAATAGTCAAAACAATTCATGCCTATCCTATTATTTTGACTTGGGAAGAGTTTTGGACACTCGCCATTATAGTGATTTTTTGCAAAAAAAGAGCGCGAAAAAATGAAAAAAAAATACAGAGTGTGCTTTTCCCCTTGTTTAAGTGCCACGCTGTGATTTTGTTAGTGTTCTAAGCTCGCGTCTCTAGCACAGTCTAGCCTAGGACCAGCATAGTACCGTCGTTGAGCGTTTATTCAACTTTGCTTCTCTGAATTGATTATTGCTGACATTTTTGCTACCATATCATAAGCCATTCCAGCTCCACATACATCTACGTTGTGTGTTTGACTCTACCTGGGAATTGCTCTATCCAAGCTTTGAGAGTTTTGACTACAACGGTTGCCGATCACCACCTGCTGTTGGGTAAGAACTGGTAAGAATTTGAGATTTGCTTGACGGATTTGTGACACCCCACTAGCGCCACTTTCTAGTAGTATGTAGGATCATATTCTTGTGTGTTTCTATTTTGCTAACCATGGCAGGATCACAAGCCGACGAGACTGACTGGGAGAACATGACGAACAAAGAGTAACATGATAAGTTTCAGCGAATGATGAGTGGACAGGTGGAAGATGTGTTGAACAAATTTGAAGAGGCCATGGAGAAGATAGATGGCATTGAGAAGGCGTTCAAAACAAAGCTCGATAACAAGTTTAATGAATTGCTCGCGCGTCTTCCACAACCACCGCCCGTTAAACCTGTCGCACCTCTACAGCAACAGCAACAACAACAACAACAACAACAAGATTGCCTTCCAAATCAAGTGGGACGAGCACTGTGCGTTCCCCTTGAGCCTGGTCAAAATTCTGGTGCTGTTGTACCTACTGTTGATGCTTCTGTAGCTCCTGATGCTACTGCAGAGGTGGAGGACCATTACGAGGATGAGGTTGATCAAAATCAGAACTACGTACAACCACCAGCACCACCACCACCAGGTCATCCTCATGCATATCATCGCAATGGTAGGGCTGCACCACCACCTGAGGTATGAGATCATGACCATCTTCCTAAACTAAAATTTAATATTTCACCATTTGAGGGTAGATATGTTCCTGATATATATCTTACTTGGGAGTTAGAATCTGAACAACGTTTACATGTTTACAATATCTTGAGGAGAGACGTGTTCCTGCTGCAGTTTGTGCTTTCACTAGTTTTGCATGTGTTTGGTGGTCTGAACATTGTAGATTATATCCTATTCTAGCTACTTGGGCTGCTTTGAAAACTGCTATGCGTACTCGTTGGGTTCCACCATATTATCAACGTGAATTACTTCAAAAATTGTAGCGTTTAAGACAAGGAAATTTTTTTGTAGAAGAATATTATCAGGAATTACAAACTGACATGATTAGATGTGGTATTGTTGAGGATAATGAAGCTATGCTTGCATGTTTTATGGGTGGATTAAATAAAGAGATTTAGACCATTCTAGAGTATAAGGAGTATAATAATATCACTCGTCTATTCCATCTTGCTATCAAAGCTGAACGTGAAGTGCATGACCGACAGGCATTGGCACGAACTAACTTTTCTGCAGGTCGACCTTTATCATGGACACCGCATGCATCCTCTACTCCAACACGTCCTACTACAGCACCACTAACTTCAGCCGCCAATTCCAACTGAGATAAAAGAAAACAGGCACCACCACCACCATCTGCCAGGAGTACACCTTCCGGTTCCGCACAGAGCTCTTCTTCATCCATGGCATCAACAGGGCAAACACATGATATTATTTGTCGTCGATGCAAGGGTGGAGGTCATTATGCGAGAGAATGCCCATCTAAGCGTGTGATGATTGCTACTGAGGATAGTGGGTATGAGTCCGCTAGTGACTATGATGAGGAGACTTTGGCTCTTATTACAAGTGAAGAACATGGTGGAGATGATTCTGATCATGAGACGCAATACATGGCTCCTGAAGACGCTAACAGGTATGAATGTTTAGTTGCTCAACGTGTTTTGAGTGTGCAGGTCACACAAGCTGACCAAAATCAGACGCATAATTTGTCCACACAAAGGGAGTTGTGAAGGAACGTTATGTTCGCGTCATCATAGATGGAGAGAGCTGTAACAACTTGGCTAGCCTGGAGATGGTGGAGAAGCTATCTCTCACCACAAGACTACATCTACATCCTTACTACATCCAATGGTTCAACAACAGAGGCTGATACGTCTCCAACGTATCTATATTTTTTTATTGTTCCATGCTATTATATATTCTGTTTTGGATGACTAATGGGCTTTATTATACATGTTTATATTATTTTTGGGACTAACCTATTAACCGAAGGCCCAACCCAAATTGCTGTTTTTTTGCCTATTTCTGTGTTTCGCAGAAAAAGAATATCAAACGGAGTCCAAACGGAATGAAACCTTCGGGAACGTGATTTACGGAACAAACGTGATACAGAGGACTTGGAGTGGACGTCAAGCAACCAACGAGGAAGCCACGAGGCAGGGGGCGCGCCTACCCCCCTCGGCGTGCCCTCCACCCTCATGGGCCCCTCTTGGCTCCACCGACCTACTTCTTCCTCCTATATATACCTACGTACCCCCAAACCATCAGAAACAGAGCCAAAACCCTATTTCCACTGCCGCAACCTTCTATACCCGTGAGATCCCATCTTGGGGCCTTTTCCGGCGCTCTGCCGGAGGGGGCACTGATCACGGAGGGCTTCTACATCAACACCATAGCCTCTCTGATAATGTGTGAGTAGTTTACCTCAGACCGTCGGGTCCATAGTTATTAGCCAGATGGCTTCTTCTCTCTCTTTGGATCTCAATACAAAGTTCTCCTTGATTCTCTTGGAGATCTATTCGATGTAACTCTTCTTTTTGCGGTGTGTTTGTCCAGATCCGATGAATTGTGGGTTTATGATCAAGATTATCTATGAACAATATTTGAATCTCCTTTGAATTCTTTTATGTATGATTGGTTATCTTTGCAAGTCTCTTCGAATTATCAGTTTGGTTTCGCCTACTAGATTGATCTTTCTTGCAATGGGAGAAGTGCTTAGCTTTGGGTTTAATCTTGCGGTGCTCGATCCCAGTGACAGTAGGGGAAACGACATGTATTGTATTGTTGCCATCGAGGATAAAAAGATGGGGTTTACATCATATTGCATGAGTTTATCCCTCTACATCATGTCATGTTGCTTAAAGCGTTACTCCGTTCTTATGAACTTAATACTCTAGATGCATGCTGGATAGCGGTCGATGTGTGGAGTAATAGTAGTAGATGCAGGCAGGAGTCGGTCTACTTGTCACGGACGTGATGCCTATATACATGATCATACCTAGATATTCTCATAACTATGCTCAATTCAATCAATTGCTCGACAGTAATTTGTTTAGCCACCGTAATACTTATGCTATCTTGAGAGAAGCCACTAGTGAAACCTATGGCCCTCGGGTCTATTTTCAATCATATTAATCTCCCGTCAACAAGCTATTTCTGGTGCCGTTTATTTTGTTTTCTTTACTTTTAATATTATCTTATCATCTCTATCAGATCTCACTTTTGCAAGTGGCCGTGAAGGGATTGACAACCCCTTTATCGCGTTGGTTGCAAGGTTCTTATTTGTTTGTGTAGGTGCAAGGGACTTGAGCGTGGTCTCCTACTGGATTGATACCTTGGTTCTCAAAAACTGAGGGAAATACTTATGCTACTTTACTGCATCACCCTGTCCTCTTAAAGGGAAAACCAACGCAGTGCTCAAGAGGTAGCAGCGGCAAGGTTAAGGTAACACATACTGTCTGTGTGCATTTTAGTATCTCTACATATGCTGATTATGCTGATTCTGATGTGGTACCTATGCAAGCATGTTCCTTATTACTTGGTAGACCATAGCAATTTGATAAAAATTCTGTACACCATGGTAGAAACAATCAGTATACTCTTGTTCATAAGGATAAAAATATTACTTTGCTTCCTATGACTCCTGATTCCATCTTGAAAGATGATATTAATAGAGCTAATAAAGCAAAATAGGAGAAAAATAAGAGTGAAAATCAGATTGTGGCAAAAGAATTTGAGCAACAAATGAAGCCTAATAATAAACCATCTAGTGTTGCTTCTGAAATTAAATTGAAAGGTGCATGTTTACTTGCCACAAAATCTGTTTGCTATGCTTTGTTGTGCAAAGAGGCATTATTTTCATTCGAGGACGTGCCTTCCTCTTTGCCTCCTGTTGTCACTAAGATTTTGCAAGAGTTCGTTGATGTCTTTCCACAAGACGTGCCACCGGGATTACCACCTATTCGAGGGATTGAGCATCAAATTGACTTAATTCCCGGTGCATCGCTACCCAACCATGCACCATACCGTACCAATCTAGAGGAGATGAAGGAGATTATGCATCAAGTCCAGGAGCTGCTCGACAAAGGTTATATACGCGAATCCCTTAGTCCTTGTGCTATTCCTATTATTCTGGTGCCAAAAAAGGATGGTACATCGCGTATGTGTGTTGATTGTAGAGGCATTAATAATATTACTATTCGTTATCGGCATCCTATTCCTAGGCTAGATGATATGCTTGATGAATTGAGTGGCTCTACAATATTCTCCAAAGTTGATTTGCGTAGTGGATACCATCAAATTCGTATGAAATTCGGGGATGAATGGAAAACAGCATTTAAAACTAAGTTTGGATTATATGAGTGGTTAGTCATGCCTTTTGGGTTAACTAATGCACCTAGTACTTTCATGAGACTAATGAACGAAGTTTTACGTGCTTTCATTGGATGATTTGTGGTAGTCTATTTTGATGATATACTGATTTATAGCAAATCTTTGGAAGAACATTTGGAACATTTACATGTTGTTTTTATTGCTCTACGTGATGCACGTTTGTTTAGTAACCTTGGGAAGTGCACCTTTTGCACTGACCAAGTATCTTTTATTGGCTATGTCGTTACTCCACGGGGAATTGAAGTTGATAAAGCCAAGATTGAAGCTATTGAGAGTTGGCTGCAGCCCAAAACGGTCACACAAGTGAGGAGTTTTCTTGGACTCGCTGGTTTCTATGGGCGTTTTGTGAGAGATTTTAGCACCATTGCTGCACCTCTCAATGAGCTTACAAAGAAGGATGTGCCTTTTGTTTGGGGTACCGCACAGGAAGAAGCCTTCACGGTATTGAAAGATAAGTTGACACATGCTCCTTTACTCCAACTTCCTGATTTTAATAAGACTTTTGAGCTTGAATGTGCTGCTAGTGGAACTTGATTAGGAGGTGTGTTATTACAAGATGGCAAACCTGTTGCATACTTTTATGAAAAATTGAGTGGGCCTAGTCTAAATTATTCTACTTATGATAAAGAATTATATGCTCTTGTTCGGACCTTAGAAACATGGCAACATTATTTATGGCCCAAAGAATTTGTTATACATTCTGATCATGAATCTTTGAAACGCATTAAAAGTCAAGCAAAACTGAACCGTAGACATGCTAAATGGGTTGAATTCATTGAGACTTTCCCTTATGTCATTAAACACAACAAGGGGAAAGGAAATGTTATTGTTGATGCATTGTCTCGTCGTTATACTATGCTTTCACAACTTGACTTTAAAATATTTGGTTTGGAGACCATCAAAGATCAATATGTGCATGATGCTGAATTTAAAGATGTATTGCAGAATTGTAAAGAAGGTAGAACATGGAACAAGTTCATCGTTAACAATGGATTTGTGTTTCGTGCTAAAAAGCTATGTATTCCAGCTAGCTTCGTTCGTCTTTTGTTGTTGCAGGAGGCGCATGGAGGAGGACTAATGGGACACTTTGGCGTGAAGAAGACGGAGGATATACTTGCTACACATTTCTTTTGGCCAAAGATAAGACGGGATGTTGAGCGTTTTGTTGCTCAATGCACTAATGTCAAAAAGCTAAGCACAACTCAATCCTCATGGTTTATACATGCCTTTGCTTGTACCTAGTGTTCCTTGGGAGGATATATCTATGGATTTTCTTTTAGGTTTACCTCGAACAAAGAAGGGGAGGGATAGCATATTTGTTGTCGTGGATAGATTTTCGAAAATGGCACACTTCATACCATGTCATAAAAGCGATGATGATGTTAATGTTGCTGATTTGTTCTTTCGTGAAATTATTCGCTTGCATGGTTTGCCAAATACTATTGTTTCATATCGTGATACTAAATTTCTTAGCCACTTTTGGAGATGTTTATGGGCTAAGTTGGGGACTAAACTACTTTTTAGTACTACTTGTCACCCCCAAACTGATGGACAAACTGAAGTAGTCAGTAGAACATTGTGTGCTATGCTTAGGGTTGTTTTGAAGAATAATAAGAAAATGTGGGAAGAATGCTTGCCTCATATTGAATTTTCTTATAATCGTTCATTGCATTCTACTACTAAGATGTGCCCTTTTGAAATTATGTATGGTTTCCTACCTCGTGCACCTATTGATTTGTTCCCTCTTCCATCTTCGGAGAAGGTTAATTTTGATGCTAAAAAATGTGCTGAATTGATTTAAGAAATGCATGAGTTAACTATGGAAAACACTGAGCGTATGAATGCTAAATATAAAAGTGCTGGAGATAAGGGTAGAAAACATGTTGTGTTTGTACCTAGAGATCTTGCTTGGTTACATTTGCGTAAGGATAGATTTCTTATTCGCGCAAATTAAAGCTAATGCCACGTGCTGATGGTCCTTTCAAGGTGTTAGAGAAAATAAATGATAATGCATATAATCTTGAGCTGCCTGCAGATTTCGGGGTTAGTCCCACTTTTAACATTCCAGATTTGAAGCCTTACTTGGGCGAGGAAGATGAGCTTTCGTCGAGGACGACTTCATTTCAAGAAGGGGAGGATGATGAGGACATCAATACCATTGTTACACCCACAGCCCCTGCTGCTATACATACTGGACCAATTACTAGAGCTCGCGCGAGCCAATTAAATTACCAGGTACTTTCTTTTCTTGGTAATGATTCTAGTGTTCATGAGAATATGATGCTATATAAATTGGATACATTTGTCTTGCTTACAAATGAAGGGCCTAGCTTGGACAAGAGGGATGAACATTGGAGCAAGATCAAGAATGGAGATGATGGCATGTGCAAGGGAACAAGAATGGAGTTACAAGTGATGATTTCAGGACTTTGAAGCCCCCATAATGAGTGCATGAAGCCTTGGACGAAATATACAAGATGCCACTTCATAAATTTCGTCCAGAGGCTATTAAAGGTGCCGCGTCACCTTATTTTTGGGCCAGGCCCATGTAATGTCGAAATACTTGATTATAGGCTGTTTTTAGAGTCCGTACGTGTGGGGAAACAAGAGTTAGGGTTGGTTTCGGACCCCTCCCTCAAGGGCCACGAAATCCCCCCGCCCCTTTTCCTCCATATATACAGCCCTTAGGGTGTTGTTTAGACTTTGGGTTTTGTTTAGATTAAAAGTTCGCCATAGCTGCAACTTCGCGTACTTCCTTTGTGTTCAACGACCACACCAAGACGTCACACAACCCCACCTTGGTCAATAAAGCTTTCATCTTATATTCGCAATATGCAGATTGCAATCTTAGATTCTTGCTTGTTCTTCGCTTTCCTGCAGGAAATAGACGTTCGTGGTCAGGTTGATCGTGCTCTGGCGTGGTCAATAACCTCTTGGAGTTGGTTTAGCGATTGCTAAGGCGCGATGTCCTCGCACGTTCGTAGTCGGATCGTCAAAGTCGACTTCCACCAAAGCAATATCCATCATCTCATCGAAAGACGGGACACCTTTGCCTCTATCACTATACTTGTGGGTCATTAGTTGCCCAATGCACTCACTTCGGTCCCACTGAGTTGATGCAATTGGTGCCATCGAGATGAAGTTTGCCCTCAGCCCTAGCACATCGGTCCCACCGAGTTGTTCCCGTCGGTCCCACCGATTTGTCCCTGTCGGTCCCACCGAGTTGTTACCGTCAGTCCCACCAAGATTCCTAACGTTCATATTTTTGAACAAATCGATGACACCGAGTCTTCTCGGTGCCACCGAGATGGGTCAAAAGTGTGTAACGGTTGGATTTTATGTGGAGACTATATATACCCCTCCAACCCCTTCTTCTCTCTGAGGAGAGCCATCAGAACGTGCCTACACTTTCACCATTCATTTTCTAAGAAAGAACCACATACTCATGTGTTGAGATCAAGAGATTCAATTCCTACCATTTGAACCTTGATTTCTAGCATTCCCCAAGTTGTTTTCCACTCAAATCCTTCTTTCACCATAGTCAAATATGTGAGAGAGAGTTGAGTGCTGGGGGGACTATCATTTGAAGCACAAGAGCAAGGAGTTCATCATCAACACACCGTTTATCCTTTTGGAGGGTGGTGTCTCCTAGATTGGTTAGGTGTCGCTTGGGAGCCTCCGACATGATGTGCAGTTGAACCAAGAAGTTTGTAGCAAGGAGATCGCCTACTTCGTGAAGATCTACCCGAGTGAGGCAAGTCCTTCGTGGGCGATGGCCATGGTGGGATAGACAAGGTTGCTTCTTCGTGGACCCTTCGTGGGTGGAGCCCTCCATGGACTCGCACAACTATTACCCTTCATTGGTTGAAGTCTCCATCAACGTGGATGTACGATAGCACCACCTATCGGAACCACGCCAAAAACCTTCGTGTCTGCATTACTTTTGCCTTCTCCAAACCCTTCCCTTTACCTTCATATGCAATGTTTACTTTCCGCTGCTATACTCTTAGACTTGCATGTGTAGTGATTGCTTGACTTGTCATAATTGCTAAAATCTGCCAATAACTAAAACTGGGAAAAGGAAAAAATTATTTGGTCATGTAGTCTAATCACCCCCTGTCGGGGATATACTGATGAGGACATCAATACCATTGTTACACCCACAGCCCCTGCTACTATACATACTGGACCGATTACTAGAGCTCGCGCACGCCAATTAAATTACCAAGTACTTTCGTTTCTTGGTAATGATTCTAATGTTCATGAGAATATGATGCTGCCTAAATTGGATACGTTTGTTTTGCTTACAAATGAAGGGCCTAGCTTGGAGAAGGATGAACATTGGAGCAAGAACAAGCATGGAGTTGATGGCATGTGCAAGGGAGACAAGAACAGAGTTTCAAGTGATGATTTCAGGACTTTGAAGCCACCATAATGAGTGCATGAAGCCTTGGACGAAATATACAATATGCCACTTCATAATTTTCGTCCATAGGCTATTCTAGGTGCTGCGTCACCTTATTTTGGGGCTAGGCCCATGTAATTTTGAAATACTTGAGTATAGGATGTTTTTAGAGTCCGTATGTGTGGGAAAACAAGAGTTAGGGTTGGTTTCGAACCCCTCCTCCAAGGGCCACGAAATCCCCCCCTCTTCCTCCATATATACAACCCTTAGGGCGTCATTTAGACTTTGGGTTTTGTTTAGATTAAAGTTCACCATAACTGCAACTTCACGTATTTCGTTTGTGTTCAACGACCAAACAAAGGTGTCACAGAACCCCGCCTTGATCAATAAAGCTTTCCTCTTATATTCGCAATATCCAGATTGCAGTCTTAGTTTCTTACTTGTTCTTCGTTTGTCTGCAGGAAACAGACCTTCGTGGTCAGGTTGATCGTGCTCTGGCGTGGTCAATAACCTCTCAGAGTTGGTTATTGATTTCTAAGGCGCGACGTCCTCGCACGTTCGTAGTCGGATCGTTAAAGTCGACTTCCTCCAAAACAATAGCCACCATCTCATCGAAAGACGGGACACCTTAGCCTCTATCAAGTGGTATAGTAACACCGTACCCTTCTTGTGTTTAATGACTTTTAAGGCTGCCATATCCTACCACTATATATCCACCACCAATCCGAGTTCCTTTCATATTAGGTTTGTTTTTGAGATCCATCTAATTTCCGATTCGTGTTTCCTTGCCTGAGTAGGTTTCGGAAAAAAAATCGGCGACCGAAAATATTTTTTCCCTATCCTATTTTTAGGTGTTTTCGAGTCTTTTGAGCCACGTGCCATCATAGTGATTTTTTGTCGCACTTTTTCATCGTCGCTGCCCTGATTTCTAAAGAAAAAAATAGTCAAGAAACTTTCGTGCCCATCCTATCATTTTGTCCTGGGAAGAGTTTTGAGACACTAGCCATTATAGTGATTTTTCGCAAAAAAAAGAGGAGCGCAAAAAAAACAGAGCGAAAAAAAATCCAGAGTGTGATTTTCCCTTGTTTACGTGCAGCGCCGTGATTTTGTTAGTGTTCTAGGCTCGCGTCTCTAGCACGATCTAGCCTAGGACCAGCACAGTACCGTCGTTGAGCGTTTATTCAGCTTTGCATCTCTGAATTGATTATTACTGACCCTTTTTGCTACCATATTATAAGCCTTCCTAGCTCCACATAAATCTATGTTGTGCGTTTGACTCTCCCTGGTAATCGCTCTATCCAAGCTTTGAGAGTTTTGACTACAACGGTTACCATTCACACCTGCTGCTGGGTAAGAACTGGTAAGAATTTGATATTTGCTTGACGGATTTGTGACATCCCACCACCGCCATTTTCTAGTAGATTGTAGGATCATATTCTTGTGTGTTTCTATTGCTGCTAACCATGGCAGGATCACAAGCCGACGAGACTGATTGGGAGAACATGACGAACAAAGAGTTACATGATAAGTTTCAGCAAATGATGAGTGGACAGGTGGAAGATGTGCTAAACAGATTTGAAGAGGCCATGGAGAAGATAGATGGCATTGAGAAGGCGTTCGAAACAAAGCTCGATAACAAGTTTAATGAATTGCTCGCGCGTCTTCCACAACCACCGGCCGCTGCACATGTCGCACCTCTACAACAACAACAACAACATCGCCTTCCAAATCTAGTGGGACAAGCACAGTGCGTTCCCCTTGAGCCTGGTCAAACTTCTGGTGCCGCTGTTGATGCTTTTGTAGCTCCTGCTGCTACTGCAGAGGTGGAGGACCATTACGAGGATGAGGTTGACCAAAATCAGAACTACGTGCAACCACCAGCACCACCACCACCAGGTCTTCCTCATGCATATCATCGCAATGGTAGGACTGCACCACCACCTGAGGTACATGACCATCTTCCTAAACTAAAATTGAATATTCCACCATTTGAGGGTAGATATGTTCCTGATATATATCTTACTTGGGAGTTAGAAACTGAACAATGATTTACATGTTTACAATATCCTGAGGAGAGACGTGTTCCTGCTGCTGCTTGTGCTTTCACTAGCTTTGCATGTGTTTGGTGGTCTGAACATTGTAGATTATATCCCATTCCAGCTACTTGGGCTGCTTTGAAAACTGCTACGCGTACTCGTTGGGTTCCACCATATTATCAATGTGAATTACTTCAAAAATTGCATCGTTTAAGACAAGGAAAAAATTATGTAGAAGAATATTATCAGGAATTACAAACTGGCATGATTAGATGTGGTATTGTTGAGGAGAATGAAGCTATGCTTGCACGTTTTATGGGTGGATTAAATAGAGAGATTCAGAACATTCTAGAGTATAAGGAGTATATAATATCACTCGTTTATTACATCTTGCTTGTAAAGCTGAACATGAAGTGCAGGATCGACAGGCATTGGCGTGAACTAACTTTTCTGCAGGTCGACCTTCATCATGGACACCACGTGCATCCTCTACTTCCACTACACCAGCACCTCCATCAGGTGCCACCTCCAGCCGTGATACAAGAAAGCAGGCACAACCACCACTATCTGCCAAGAGCACACCTACCGGGCCTGCACAGAGCTCTTCTTCTTCCATGGCATCAACAGGGCACACAAGTGATATTATTTGTCGTCGTTGTAAGGGAAGAGGTCATTATGCGAAAGAATGCAAATCTCAGCGTGTGATGATTGCTACTGAGGATGGTGGGTATGAGTCCGCTAGTGACTATGATGAGGAGACTTTGGCTCTTATTACACGTGAAGAACACGGTGGAGATGATTTTGATCATGAGACGCAACACATGGCTCCTGAAGACGCTGACAGGTATGAATGTTTAGTTGCTCAACGTGTTTTGAGTGTGTAGGTCACACAAGCTGAGCAAAATCAGAGTCATAATTTGTTCCATACAAAGGGAGTTGTGAAGGAACATTCTGTTCGCGTCATCGTAGATGGAGGGAGCTGCAACAACTTGGCTAGCATGGAGATGGTGGAGAAGTTATCTCTCACCAGAAGACCACATCCACATCCTTACTACATCCAATGGTTCAACAACAGTGGCAAGGTTAAGGTAACACGTACTTTTCGTGTGCATTTTAGTATCTCTACATATGCTGATTATGTTGATTGTGATGTGGTACCTATGCAAGCATGTTCCTTATTACTTGGTAGACCATGGCAATTTGATAAAAATTCTGTACATCATGGTAGAAACAATCAGTATACTCTTGTTCATAAGGATAAAAATATTACTTTGCTTCCTATGACTCTTGATTCCATTTTGAAAGATGATATTAATAGAGCTAATAAAGCAAAACAGGAGAAAAGTAAGAGTGAAAATCTGATTGTGGCAAAAGAATTTGAGCAACAAATGAAACCTAATAATAAACCATCTAGTGTTGCTTCTGAAATTCAATTGAAAAGTGCATGTTTACTTGGCACAAATTCTGATATTGATGATGGCATGTGCAAGGGGAACAACAATGGAGTTACAAGTGATGATTTCAGGACTTTGAAGCCCCCATAATTAGTGCATGAAGCCTTGGACGAAATATACAAGATGCCACTTCATAAATTTCGTCCAGAGGCTATTAAAGGTGCTGCGTCACCTTATTTTTGGGCCAGGCCCATGTAATTTCGAAATACTTGATTATCGGATAGTTAGGGTTGGTTTCGGACCCCTCCCTCAAGGGCCACGAAATCCCCCCACCTCTTCTCGATATATACAGTCCTTAGGGCGTTGTTTAGACTTTGGGTTTTGTTTAGATTAGAAGTTCGTCATAGCTGCAACTTCGCGTACTTCGTTTGTGTTCAACGACCAGACCAAGACGTCACAGAACCCCACCTTGATCAATAAAGCTTTCATCTTATATTCGCAATATCCAGATTGCAATCTTAGCTTCTTGCTTGTTCTTCGTTTTCCTACAGGAAATAGACCTTCGTGGTCAGGTTGATGGTGCTCCGGCGTGGTCAATAACCTCTCGGAGTTGGTTTAGCGATTGCTAAGGCGCGACGTCCCCGCACATTCGTAGTCAGATCGTCAAAGTCGACTTACACCAAAGCAATATCCATCATCTCATCGAAAGATGGGACACCTTAACCTCTATCATATACCCCGCGGTATAACCCGACCGGATATATGACCCGACTGGGACTTGGCGTTTCATCGGTAACGCGCCTGAAGGCTGGCGACTCACTAAGTGACCCGCCTGAATCTCTCCACTCATTGATGACCCGGCCGGGCCTGGTGACTCATTGGTGACCCGGCAGGCGGGTTAGAGGAGCGACAAGACCCGATGGCCCAGAAGGCGGCTCGTGGAAGGCCGGCTCATGTTACGTTAGGCTGGCTTAAGAGGAAACGCATAAGGAATGTTCTCTTACAAAGGAAGCAAGACTAGGACTCCACTTGTAATAGAGTAATCCTAACCCTACTAGGACTAGTCATGTAACCCGCCCCTTCAACTTATATAAGGAGGGGCGGGCACCCCAAGAGGGACAAGTTTTAGACAGACAAGTTAATAGCTCTCGAGAGAGAGGTAGCGAAAGAGCGCCCCTGTAATCGTGAGCACCATGATCAATATCAATGAAGATGGATGTAGGCTTTTACCTCCACCGTGAGGGGCTGAACCTCGGTAAAAACCCTCGTGTCTCTCGTCCCACTCAACCCTTCTTAAGCTACTACGTAGATGCGTTGGCCCCATGACTAAGTCCTCACACTAGGACATCTGCCGTGACAAATCCACGACGGTTGGCGCCCACCATGGAGCCCGCGCATGGTGGTGTTGAGTTCTTGGATGGATTCTTCCCAGGGTTTCGAGAAGTTCGTGATTTTCGGATGAAGAAGAGCCAGATTGCATCTGTGTGCACGGTCAGACGCAACCAGGCGATCCGTCGTGGCTGGATCACTTTCCGCTACACCGTCGCGAGAAGCCAAGGGCAGAGGGGTTCCATCGGTACGGATCAAAATCATCAATTTATGGTTGTTTTTGTCTGATTCGCCGAGTCGCCGCTGCCGCCTACAGGAGTCGCCGAGACCGATAGGCGAACAGTCGTCTGTATGAAGATCGAATCTAAAGATTTCCTTTTTTTCGTCGAGATTGAAGCGAATCGGTTGCACCAAACACTTATGTATTTTGGTGTCTTCTGACTACTGCTACTCCCGAGGATTTTTTTTCGATAAAGGGTGTCTTTTATTGATTCATAATGAAGCATCAAGGGGATACAAACATAATGAGCACACCCGGCCTCTGCATAACAAGGATGCACACAGCCAACAACAACGCACACACACAAAAAACTCCACGGGCAAAAAGCAAAGTCATAGAAGACCAAAGCTATGCCATGTGGAGGGGCTACTCCCGAGGATAGGGTGACAAAAACAAATGTAGTAGCAGCACATGCATTAAATTCAGCGAGTCTCCACACAACACTTTTGAAGATTGATTCCAATGGTCATCAGCGCGTAAAGGACATCTTGGCAAAACAAAGCTTAATGATTACGTTCGGTGGCTGAGAGAAGAAAGCAAATAAAAACGCAGCGGCAGGAGCTGTCGGCATCAGTCAAAAGATGAGGTGTTGAAAGGAAAGAGCGCAATCATATACTCTTCCCCATGTGCCTGCCCATGCTCTCCCCACCCGCGCCCGCACCTGCGCCTGCGCTGGTGGGGGCGGCCGGCAATGCTAGACTCACGGACAGAATACGGGGGATTAACGGGCTGGTTAGAGTTGATTGGTTAAGATTTGGTTAAGTGAGGCGGGCCCCACCACTGACAATCAGGGGGGGCCAATTAGAGATGCGCATGCAGACGAGTCCGTAAAGGTCCGTTGTTTCTATCCGTGCGTGTAGTATTATCGGGGGCGGCCGCAGCTCCTTGCTCCTGCTACACCTCCTGGTTCATGCCCCTGCCGTCGCCGCCTGCTGGCGGCCCTGTTGGTGTCCAGCTCGTGCTTCTTAGGAGAAGTTCGCCCCTCCCGTGCTCGTCTGCTGCAGCCTCGCCAAATCCATATTCGCTGCCGGCAGGTCAGGGCGGATCCACCTCTTCAGACGGCTTCGTCCCCGACTTGCAGCCGCCAAGTGCATCACTGGGCCAGGCTTTCGTTGGGTCGGGGCTCGCCGCCCCTGCTGCGGCTTCCTCACGCATTCAAGTCCCAGGCGAAGCCAGCCTTAACTGCGATGTTAGGAGGCAACTGGCCTCCTTCCACCATGCTGCTGGCGCGCCTTCAATGCCGGGGTTGCAGCCCGACGTGAGGCGCGAGGATGAAGTGACCGGCGACTGGCGCCTCGTCGCATCACATAAAGGCCCGCGTCGCCCGGCTTTGGCCGCCCCGGCATTCAAGCCGGCGCCCATACCCCGATGGCTCCTAGGCCGGTGTTGCTGGTGCCTCTTCCGCAGACATCATGCTGAGGGGTGCCACCACCCAATTCGCTGCTCCCGCTGCCTACAAAATGGGCACAAATCGCACGGCCGTCGAAACCACTGGAAGCCTTTGAGCTCTCTCGACAGCCTCACTGTGCCTCCACCACCTCTCCCCGCCCTGCTGCTGCTGTCGACGGGGCATCTCGCCTGGGTCGTGGCTGGGAAGCCCCTCGCCCGCTGCTGCTGCCTGCTGCCCCTCGGACCAACATGGCGCGGCCTAGTGACGCTTCACTGCGGCCGGCAGAAGACTTCGTTGTTGTTCCAGCGACGCCTGAGATGCATCTGGAAGCGGCCGTCCTCTCCTCCAATGGTGTGGTCGCTTGGCTCGAGGGTGGCCGGCAGGAGGTCTCCTGCCGGCAGGTGGCCTCTGAGCTTGCAACGGCCCTGGGCGCACGTAGGCGGACATCGAGGTGGTCCAGCACTACCCCGAGAAATTCTTTGTTCGGTTCATGCATCAGCACCACTGCGCTGAGGCTCTGTCCCGCGGTGATCTTCCCGGCGCCAGCTACCGCATCTATGTGCGTGAGTGGAGGCTTGAAGCGCACGCCGACAGCAAGGACCAGCTCCACCACGTCCGGCTATGCTTGGAACTTGGAAGGCGTCCTGCTGCATGCCTGGAACAACTACATCACCACCTTCATCATCGGCCGCGGCTGCTCTCTCGACTACATCATCCATCGCAAGGAGGACACGAGGGACATGGCGCTGTGGGCATGGATGGCCGATCCCAGTGCCATCCCCAAGGTCAAATGGCTAACGCTGCCGGCATGTGGTCACCGCCGTCGGGGACGGTGCGGCCTTCATCATCGCATCATCATCCATCTAGACCTCCATGAGGACCACTCCAAGGCCGGCGACGACGATGACAACCCGCTGCCATTGGAAGTTCATGAATTCACCTGGTACAGGAAGTTTGTCGATGGCACGTACACCCCAAGGGATCGCCGACCTACGCAGGGGTGTACTGAGCGGTGCCCGGATAGGCGCCAAGATGACGGCGACCGCGACGGCCGGCGCGGGCATGATGGTGGGCGTGCTCGGGAGGGCTGGGGCGCCAAGGTGCGGCGCTCGCTCTCTTGCAACACTCACGAGCGCCACCACGATGATGTCCAGGACCGCACCAGGGACCGCTTGGGGGGGCACCGGCGGGAGGGCAACGCTGCTGTGCTCGCCCCCCTTGCGTGCCCCGGCTCTGCTGCAGTTCTGCGAGGCTCGGGATCGGGTAGTGGTGAGCCAACTCGTGCCCTCGAGCTGCTGCCCGTCCACCTGCCGGTGCAACAGCTTGCGTGAGGGCGCAGCCTTGCCTCGCTCCTCCAGGCAGCGATCCCAAGATGAGTGCACTCCACCGGTGTCTCCGCCGCTCTCCCCAACCACCGTCCTGCCGCCAAGCCCTGCTTCTAAACGTGACGAGACCAGGAGCTCCCCCTGTTGGGTGTGACTCATAGCCAGCCTCTGCTCGAGCTATGCTCGCCTGAGGCGATGGCGAGGCCCCTTCCATCGCCATCCAGGCCACCTGGCTTCCAGTCATCGCCAACGCTGCCGCTGGTCTGCGTCGGCACCATGAGGTGTACCCCCTCCCCGGTGCACCGTTGCGCCGCACAAGACGGAGATGAGACCCTGGCGCCCATCTTCGAGGAGCGGCAGCTGGGCATCCTTGCCCCACCTGCATCGCCTCGTCCCAGCCCTCCAGTGGCTCGACGGAAGACGCTGGCAGGAGTTAAAATCTCCAACAAGGGCGGCCTCTTGCTGCAAAGGATCAAACGAGCGGGTGCAGGTGTTGTTGCAGCTCCAGCACCCAAGGTGGTGGAGAAGCTCGTCTGTCGCACAATGGGAATCACAAGAGACGGAGAAGATGTTACTGAGGCTACCTTGAAGGACTTCATAGCCAAGCTTAAGGAGCAGCTAGCTCTAGAGGTGATCATGGCCATGAGGGAGTTCTTCCACCTTGATGATGCTGCTGTTAACGGTGTCGAGGACGCACTGCTGGACCATGGTGGTGAGGGTGCACTGGAGCTTGCTCAAGAGGGACATCTAGCACAGGAAGTCGTGGGATCACAGTTGGCTACGGCTTGATCTCCCAGTCTGCATGCTTGGGCTGTTTTAGTTGATTATGTTAGTCCAACTAAGTAATGTGTCGTGTGGTGGCTATGTTGCTTTCGTTTTTAGGTGTGTGTGTTGTATCAGGGGTGCATGGCGTTGCCTTGTGTTGGGCTACATGCGGTCTTGTACTGCTCCAGTTGGACAGCTGTTTCAATGGCTATGTTCTGTGTCCTTTCTTGCTACATGGTCAGGACCGTCAGGTCTATGTGCATGATGATGTGTCCCATGCTGACACAGCCAATCAACACGCTTAGTTGGAACGTCTGTGGCTTAAACTGTTCAGCTAGGCGGGCAACAGTCAGTGCAACGATCGCCGCCTCCTCTTGTCAACTCGTGTTCTTACAAGAGACAAAGCTTGCCAGTGTTGACAAGTTTGTTGCTGCCTTCCTTGGTGGTAACAGACTCAAAAATTCACGCAACGCCCGGCCACTGGGACTAGGGGAGGGATCCTTTTATTGTGGGACGACAATGTTCTCGACATCTCCGATATCTCAGCTTCGACCTATTGCCTCTCCGGCATGGTCCGCATCCGTGCGACCGACATGTGTTACAAACTCACTTCCGTCTATGGTCCCATAGACTATGCTTGCAAGGAAGACTTCTTCGCCGAACTTACCTCCCACAAGCCTTTGGCTGGTGTTGGTTGGCTTGCTCTAGGAGACTTCAATCACATCTACCGTGCACGTGACAAAAACAAGAGAAATGTTAATCGAAGTAGGATTAACCGGTTCCACGCTACTTTGCAATCCCGCGAGCTCAAGGAAATCCATCTTCAGAATAGACGCTTCACGTGGAGTAATGAGCGGGACAACCCAATGCTTTGCAAGCTTGACTCCTTCTTCTGCAATGCGGACTAGGATATGGCATTCAACACCCATGTCTTGCACGCTTTGTCGTCCTCCCTTTCCGATCATTGTCCGCTCCTTCTCGCGGATGACAGGGGCCCCAAAAGGCCACGGTCCTTCAAATTCGAGAATTTCTGGGATATCTTTGCCTGGATTCAACGAGGTGGTTCAGAAGGCGTGGGACGAGCACGTGGGTCACATGGAGCCTTACCAAGTCTTGCACCATAGGCTAAAGAAAATTGCGATTCGGCTCTCTGAGTGGAGCAAGAAGCTCTTTTCCAAGGCTAAGATTCAACTACATGCAGCCCTGCTTGTGATTCTTTGCCTCGACATTGCACAAGAAGAGCGGATTCTTTCTCCCGAGGAATGTGACTTACGTTCTAGGCTCAAGCGGATGGTTATTAGTTTGGCGGTGCTTGAGAGGGCTAGGAAAAGACAATGTGCCAGGATTTCAAATCTGAGGGATGGTGATGCAAACACCAGATTCTTTCATCGCCGACATTAATGCCCGAAGACGGAAAAACCACATTCATCGTATCAAACATGCACAAGGGTGGGTGGCTGAACATGAGGTAAAAGAGAAGATCATCCATGACCACTTCTCTGAGGTCATGGTGAGGAGAGGCACGTGCAACAAACACTTTAATTGGGAGGAGCTCGGCACCGAGCCCTGTGACTTGCATGACCTTGGAAACACCATCACGGAGGACGAGGTGTGGGAGGCCATTAAGGAGATGCCTGGCATAAGGCGCCTGGACCGGATGGCTTCACGGGGACCTTCTTCAAAAAGTGTTGGGGAATCATCAAGCATTCTGTCATGAGGGTTATTCAACGCTTCGATTCCCTACACACCTCCAACTTGCAATGGCTCAATTCCGCCAATGTCGTTCTCTTGCCCAAGAAGGAGGGTGCGGAAGGCATCTCTGATTACAGACCTATTAGCCTTGTCCACGCCATTGCCAAAATCATTGCCAAAGTTCTCTCACTTCGGCTGGCCCCCCACATGAACGACCTTGTCTCAAACGCTCAGAGCGCCTTCATCAAGAGAAGAAGCATACATGATAACTTCATGTGTGTTCGAAATTTTGCTAGACGCCCGCACAAGTGCAAGACCCCAGCTCTTCTGTTCAAGCTTGACATCAAGAAGGCTTTTGACTCAATCAAGTGGGAATCCATCCTTGATCTGCTTCAACGGTTGGGGTTCCCCAACGAATTCCGGGCTTGTATTGTCGTGCTTCTATCCTCATCTTCATCTCGGATCCTTTTAAATGGGTTGCCCGGCCCTCTAGTGAAGCATAGGTGCGGACTTAGGTAGGGGGCCCATTTCCCCCCTGCTTTTTATCATTGTGATCAACCCCCTCCACAAGATTCTAGACCTTGCAACTCGAAAAGGTCTCCTGCATAAGATCCGTGGGCGAGGGGCCATGGTGCAAACCTCCCTCTATGCTGACCACGCGGCGGTTTTTGTGGCTCCTATCAAGAACGACATTGACAACCTTGCCTCTATCTTGAGAGGCTTTGGCGAGGTGATGGGCCTATGCACTAACTTCCAAAAAAGCTTCGTCGTGCCAATCCGCTACAATCACCTTGACAACCTTGCCTCTATCAAGAAGGACATTCAGAGCATGTCGGCCGCACGGGCATCTTTCCCGGTTAAATACTTGGGGTTGCCTCTCTCTGTTTGGCAACTTAAGCATGTTGACTTCCAATACCTCGAAGACAAGGCGGCTGGCAAATTGGTCACTTGGGAGGGCCAGAACATCACTACCATCGGACGCATGGCCCTCATCAAGTCAGTCATTTCCTCCCAAGAGGTGTACTCTATTATGCCTCTTATCGTGCCACCAAGCTCACTTCAAAATCCTTCCACATGCTATGTGCCTTCGCTGGCTTTGGTATGAATGGACGGAGCCCCACAAGCTGTGGGTGGGTTTTGGCAATCCTTGCACCAAGGATGACCGCCAGTTTTTCTACGCTTCTACCACCATCACTGTGGTTGACGGCGCTAGAACACTGTTTTGGGACGCCCCTGGCTTCTTGATCGCAAGCCCAAGGATATTGCGCCGCTAATCTACGAGGCATCAAGACGGAAGAATTGGTTGGTGCGTGAGGCTCTTAGAGGGAATGCATGGATCTTCAAAATCCGCCACAGCACCACTATCTCCGGCAATCACATTCGGGAGTTTTTCACTCTTTGGATGCTTGTGCACAACTTCCACCTTGATGAACAAGCCGAAGACGAAATTGTTTGGAAACACGCGAATGGCGGAATCTACACGGCGGCTACCGCATACAAGGCTCAGTTCCTTGGCTTGACCCTCTCTCCCATGGACCGCATGGTCGGGAGGGTTTGGGCTCCTCCCAAGGTTAAATTCTTTGCCTGGTTGGCATTGCAAGATAGGATTTGGACCGTCGATCGCTTGGAGAGGCGTGGGTGGCCAAATTGCGGCATCTGCCCTCTTTGCAAGAGGGAGCAGGAAAAGGGTGCTCACCTTTTCTTCAAGTGCCGCTACACGATTAGGCTTTGGAGAGCCATCATCGAGAAGATTGGCTTACATCACATGGATACATCAATGTGGCACCTCCACGAAACCGTCAAAGAGTGGTGGGACAAGAGAACCAACATTATCAATCCTAATTGGCATGCTATGGACTCCCTCATCATGCGTGTCTCTTGAACAATTTGGAACGAAAGAAATGCTAGAGTGTTCCGTCACAAGTGCATGCCACCGCCTATTATCCTTACCACCATCCTGGACGAGGCCAAGCTTTGGGTAACCACGGGCGCTAAAAGACTAGGGAACTTTTTGTTGGGCAAGTAATTGTCATGCCGCTTCTTTGGGTGTGTTGTAAAACTATAAACTCTAATCTCTACTTATTTAATGGATGAGGCAAATCTTTTGCCTCCTTTAAAAAAAGAGCGTCAGGAGTTGATCCCGTGAAAGGAAAGGACCAGCGAATTTTTGGCTTCTCCGGCGCATCGCACTGCTGAGATCGGTGACATGCACGTTTGCATGTCACCGTGTGCCTTGCAGCCGGAATTCAAATTTAAACATTGCGAAAAAATCTGAAAAAAATCATGCATCTTCAAAGCACATATTAAGATAACCCCTAAAAAATTCAGATCAAGATTCAAAACATACATCAAGAAGCAAAAAAGAGAAACTCATATGTGAATAGTCTACAAAGAACCATTCGCGAACTATTCATGACAGATTTCTCTTTTTTGCTTCTCGATGTATGTTTCGAATTTTGATCTGAATTTTTAGGGGTTATCTTAATATGTGCTGTGAACATGCATGATTTTTTTCATATTTTTTGCAATTTTTAAATTTGAATTCTGGCCGCAAGGCACACGGTGACATGCAAACGTGCATGTCACCTGATCTCTGTCCCGCAAAGGCTCCATGTCCCAAATGATGAGGACATCAATACCATTGTTACACACACAGCCCCTACTGTTACATATACTGGACCGATTGCTAGAGCTCGCGCACGCCAATTAAATTACCAGGTACTTTTGTTTCTTGGTAATGATTCTAATGTTCATGAGAATATGATGCTGCCTAAATTGGATACATTTGTTTTGCTTACAAATGAAGGGCCTGGCTTGGAGAAGGATGAACATTGGAGCAAGAACAAGCATGGAGTTGATGGCATGCGCAAGGGGAACAAGAACGGAGTTACAAGTGATGATTTCAGGACTTTGAA
The DNA here is from genome assembly GCF_018294505.1 of Triticum aestivum. Classification (NCBI taxonomy): domain Eukaryota; kingdom Viridiplantae; phylum Streptophyta; class Magnoliopsida; order Poales; family Poaceae; genus Triticum; species Triticum aestivum. Next base: position 202,896,697 of record NC_057805.1, read on the forward strand.
GCCACCATAAGGAGTGCATGAAGCCTTGGACGAAATATACAAGATGCCACGTCATAAATTTCGTCCAGAGGCTATTCTAGGTGCCGCGTCACCTTATTATTGGGCCAGGCCCATGTAATTTCGAAATACATAAGTATAGGCTGTTTTTAGAGTCCGTATGTGTGGGGAAACAAGAGATAGGGTTGGTTGCGGACCCCTTCCCCAAGGGCCACGAGATTCCCCCTCTTCCTCCATATATACAGCCCTTAGGGCACCGTTTAGACTTTGGGTTTTGTTTAGATTAAAAGTTCACCATAGCTGCAACTTCGCGTACTTCGTTTGTGTTCAACGACCAGACAAAGGCGTCACAGAACCCCACCTTCATTAATAAAGCTTTCCTCTTATATTCGCAATATCCAGATTGCAATCTTAGTTTCTTGCTTGTTCTTCGTTTGCGCGCAGGAAACAGACCCTCGTGGTCAGGTTGATCGTGCTCCGGCGTGGTCAATAACCTCTCGGAGTTGGTTTAGCGATTGCTAAGGCGCGACGTCTTCGCACGTTCGTAGTCGGATCGTCAAAGTCGATTTCCTCCAAAACGATAGCCACCATCTCATCGAAAGACAGGACACCTTTGCCTCTATCAAGTGGTATCTGATTTCCAGGTTGCTCGGTGAAATTTTACAGTTTTTCATAGTTTAGATCGAGTCTGTTCTTCATACCTATAGTCCACGAAAAAGCCACAAAAAATAGGGTTAGTTCATCCTATCCGAACTAGTCTGAGCCTTTGCATAGTCTTTTCAGTATTTTGCTTTGTCGAATTTGCGGTTGCATCATCGTGTCAAGTTGCTGGTCTTAGCGTCTAGTCTTTAAGAGTTTCGAGTTCTGGTCATAAGTTGTCACGCCGCCACCGCACCATCATCATCGCCCCTGCCACATACCACCACCGCTTATCCGCCACCGCTCTGAATCCGTATCCATATACCACCACCAATCAGTATCCATATACCACCACCGATCCATATCCATATACTACCACCGCTACCACCACCGTTGCCATATACCACCACCATAGATCCACCACCAATCCGAGTTCCTTCCATATTAGGTTTGTTTTCAAGATCCATCTAATTTCCGATTCGTGTTTCCTTGCCTGAGTAGGTTTCGAAAAAAAAAGTCTGGAGACCCCCGGGCAGTTTTTAGGCCAAAATTTCGGCGACCGAAAATATTTTTTTCCCTATCCTATTTTTAGGCTTTTCTGAGTCCTTTGAGACATTCGCCATCATAGTGATTTTTTGTCGCACTTTTTCGTCGTCGCAGCCCTGATTTTCGAAAAAAATAGTCAAAAAAATTTTGTGCCCATCCTGTGAGTTTGACCTGGGAAGAGTATTGTGACACTCGCCATTATTGTGTTTTTTCGCAAAAAAAAGAGGAGCGCAAAAAAAGAGTGCCAAAAAAACAGAGCGAAAAAAAATTCAAAGTGTGCTTTTCCCTTGTTTACGTGCAGCGTCGTGATTTTGTTAGTGTTCTAGGCTCGCGTCTCTAGCACGGTCTAGCCTAGGACCAGCACAGTACCGTCGTTGAGTGTTTATTCAACTTTGCATATCTGAATTGATTATTGCTGACCCTTTTTGCTACCATATTATAAGCCTTCCCAGCTCCACATACATCTACATTGTGCGTTTGACTCTCCTGCTAATCGCTCTATCCAAGCTTTGAGAGTTTTGACTACATCGGTTGCCGATCACCGCCTGCTGCTGGGTAAGAACTGGTAAGAATTTGAGATTTTCTTGACGGATTTGTGACACCCACCACCACCACCACTTGTTAGTAGTCTGTAGGATCATATTCTTGTGTGTTTCTATTGCTACTAACCATGCCAGGATCACAAGCCGACGAGATTGACTGGGAGAACTTAACGAACAAGGAGCTTCATGATAAGTTTCAGCAAATGATGACTGAACAGGTGCAAGATGTGCTGAACAATTTTGAAGAGGCCATGGATAAGATCACTGGCCTTGAGAAGACGTTCGAAACAAAGCTCGAAAGCAGATTTAATGAACTGCTTGCACGTCTTCCACCACCGGCTGCACCTTCCACACCTCTGCAACAACGACTACTACTACTACTACCACCTCCACATCGTGAAACAGCCCTCCGCCGAGCGGGCCGTGTCCTTCTTCAGCCTGGCCAAACTGTTGGTGTTGTTGTTGATACTTTTGCGGCTCCTGCTACTGATGAGGAGGATGATTATGCGGGAGATTACGAGGATGAGATTGATCAAAATCAGAACTACGTGCAACCACCAGCACCACAACCACCAGGTCGTCCACATGCAAATAATCACAATGGTAGGGCTCTCCCTCAGGTACAAGATCATGACCATCTTCCTAAACTGAAATTGAATATTCCACCATTTGAGGGTAGATATATATCTTACTTGGGAGTTAGAAACCTAACAACGTTTTACATGTCTAGAATATCCCGAGGAAAGACATGATGCTGCTGCACTTTGTGCTTTCACTAGTTTTGCTTGTGTGTGGTGGTCTGAACATCATAGATTATATCCAAATAATATTCCAACTACTTGAGCTGCTTTGAAAACTGTTATGCGTACTTGTTGGGCTCCACCATATTATCAACGTGAATTACTTCAAAAATTGCAGCGTTTAAGACAAGGAAAAAATTCTGTACAGGAATATTATCAGGAATTACAAACTGGCATGATTAGATGCGTTATTATTGAGGATAATGAAGCTATGCTTGCACGTTTTATGGGTGAATTAAATAGAGAGATTCAGACCATTCTAGAGTATAAGGAGTATAATAATATCACTCGTTTATTCCATCTTGCTTGTAAAGCTGAACGTGAAGTGCAGGATCGACAGGCATTGGCGCGAAATAATTTTTCTGCAGGTCGACCTTCATCATGGACACCACGTGCATCCTCTACTTCCACTGCACCATCACCTCCATCAGGTGCCACCTCCAACCGTGATACAAGAAAGCAGGCACAATCACCACTATCTGCCAAGAGCACACCTGCCGGGCCTGCATAGAGCTCTTCTTCTTCCATGGCATCAACAGGGCACACAAGTGATATTATTTGTCGTCATTGTAAGGGAAGAGGTCATTATGCGAGAGAATGCAAATCTCAGCATGTGATGATTGCTACTGAGGATGGTGGGTAGGAGTCCGCTAGTGACTATGATGAGGAGACTTTGGCTCTTATTACACGTGAATAACACGGTGGAGATGATTCTGATCATGAGACGCAATTCATGGCTCCTGAAGATGCTGACATGTATGAATGTTTAGTTGCTCAACGTGTTTTGAGTGTGCAGATTACACAGCTGAGCAAAATCAGAGGAATAATTTGTTCCATACAAAGGGAGTTGTGAAGGAACGTTCTATTCGCGTCATCATAGATGGAGGGAGCTGGAACAACTTGGCTAGCATGGAGATGGTGGAGAAGCTATCTCTCACCACAAGACCACATCCACATCCTTACTACATCCAATGGTTCAACAACAGCGGCAAGGTTAAGGTAACACGTACTGTTCATGTGCATTTTAGTATCTCTACATATGCTGATTATGTTGATTGTGATGTGGTACCTATGGAAGCATGTTCCTTATTACTTGGTAGACCATGGCAATTTGATAAAAATTCTGTACACCATGGTAGAAACAATCAGTATACTCTTGTTCATAAGGATAAAAATATTACTTTGCTTCCTATGACTCCTGATTCCATTTTGAAAGATGATATTAATAGAGCTAATAAAGCAAAACAGGAGAAGAATAAGAGTGAAAATCAGATTGTGGCAAAAGAATTTGAGCAACAAATGAAGCCTAATAATAAACCATCTAGTGTTGCTTCTGAAATTAAATTTAAAAGTGCATGTTTACTTGCCACCAAATCTGATATTGATGAGCTAGATTTTAGCTAATCTGTTTGCGATGCTTTTGTGTGCGAAGAGGCATTATTTTCATTCGAGGACGTGCCTTCCTCTTTGCCCCCTGTTGTCACTAACATTTTGCAGGAGTTCGCTGACGTCTTCCCACAAGACGTGCCACCAGGATTACCACCTATTCGAGGGATTGAGCATCAAATTAACTTAATTCCAGGTGCATCGCTACCCAACCGTGCACCATACCATACCAATCCAGAGGAGACGAAGGAGATTATGCGTCAAGTATAGGAGTTGCTCGACAAAGGTTATATACGCGAATCTCTTAGTCCTTGTGTTGTTCCTATTATACTAGTTTAATAATATTACTATTCGTTATCATCATCCTATTACTGGGCTAGAGGATATGCTTGATGAATTGAGTGGCTCTACAATATTCTCCAAAGTTGATTTGCGTAGTGGATACCATCAAATTCGTATGAAATTGGGAGATTGATACGGGGCTAACCCGGTGTAGGCAGATCTTTCACGATTGGAGTGGGTTCCCTCAAAGAACACGATGAACATGGGAAAGAACGGAGAGAAATCACAAGGGGAAACACTCAAGAACAAGTCCAATCACACATCCACTAGACAATCAAACACACAAGATCCAAAAGGTACATGAACAACAAAGGGAAAGATACAAGGTAAAGTTCATTTCCATGAGGAGGTCTTGAAGGGGGCCACCCAGGAGGGGGTCTTGATGATATATCCCGCAGGATCTTCTCCTAGATGGAGGTCTTGGCCTCCATAAGGAGTAGTAGTCTCTCTCTCTCAAGAGTAGAGTGGTACAAGGAGCAAAGCTCTCTATCAAATGAGCTATCACTTTGCTAACCCTAACTAGGAGGAGGGGGAGGAGTATGTAACACACAAGTCGGATGTAACACACGAGGCATATATATCATGATGCATGGAACGGCGAAAATGACAAGTCAAAGCAAGTTCTCTAACATGTGTGCAATCAAATGGTCCAAGATGAACAACAAGTCTCATGGTACAAGAAACACAAGTAGTATGGTCCACAATATCATGCTCAAGAAAGATGTCACCTTGAAGGCGTGTCCTTGTGCGTCCTTCACAATGCCGAAACGCAAGCAAAAGCAGTGTAGAAGCAAGTTGTGGTAGAATGTATGAGGCTCGCTCTCAAGAGCTCGAATGGTCAACTCACGTGACGTGGAAGTCGACACAAAGTCCAAGTATCCTACACATGCACAAAAGAAAGCAAAGAATGTATGTGCATGGTAGATAAACACATCATCCATCATGATGATACTCTTCTTTTGCACATAACTATTAGAAGCACAAGTGCATGAATAATATGATGCAACAATGGCTATATTCATGGCACTAGGTATATGATGCAAAGAGGTAAGACAAGCATGCTTCACAAGAAATATGTCAAAATCTCCAAATATATGCGAGAATGCTATGGGGGCAAACTCATTAACAAGACTAAGGGCATTGTTGCACTCAATACATGTCAAATCATCTAGCATGAGAGAGGCAACATATGGAGATATATGACAAGAAGCAATAATAATCATGTGCAAAACATGGAGATGGTTGTCATCAACCGAATGAAATGAGCAAGTATGAATCATTGGTGGTGCAACGAGGTAAGCAATAGTAATCAAATCGTGCAAACTAGTGGAGCGAAGATGCAACACACTAGAGGAAATCATGGCAGTCATGTCATGTGAGCAAAGAATAGGCACAGGCAATGTACATGACATGTCGCAAGCACGAACACAAATCAAGATCATAGTATCATCATAGGCATGGGGCACAAAGCAATCATGGCAATAACAAACAATATCTCCACCATGCTTGCAAATACACATACAAGTACTAGAATCAATCATCATGTGTAATGCAAAGCATGGGTCACAAATGCATGGCAAAGGCATAGGAATGGGCATATCATGCAAAGTGAACATGGCAAGATGGGCAAATGATATATAATGGACAACAACCCATAACCATGTGAGGGCCATGTAAAAGAATTGCGCGAAGTGTTTGCACGAAGTGAGCGGTGGGAAAGGCAATCCATGGGATCCCAAGTCATCATTGCTCTCTAGAGCTCGTTTTGTCAACTCATGGGATTGTGAGGTTGACAAGTGTTCATGGGTACCTACACAATAAAGACACAATCGAAAGAAATTGTGTGTGTGGTAAATGTACACATCATCCATCATGATGTGTATGTGCACGTGTGAGTTAGCACAAGATAAGCATCGCTCAAAGAAATTTGATGCATGGTACAAGAACATGTCATCCATCATGAAAGAATAGTTGTTATGTATAACACGATGGGGATGCAAATTGAGCATACTAGTATATGGCACAACAATATCATTATGATTCATGGGGAGCATATTGTGCACACAAGTAGTGGGATCATGAAATTGATGGGATGGATCAAAATCTCCTAAAATGTATGAGGAAACTATGGGGGTCTCCTCATGAGCAATATTGGAAACATCATATGAATAAAATGGACAACATCCAAAACAATGCATATCCGAAGCTAGGTGGTCATGGTATGGCATATGAGATAAATGATGCAAAGGAAGCAGATCAATATCATCACAAGAAAAACAAATGCCAATAACCATGGGCTTGTCATCTATGCCATATGTGCAAATTGGGTTAATTTTAATGGCATATGCATAGTCACTACGAAGAGATTGCAAATAGTATATATGATTGGTCTCATTCATAGCATATGACAAGTCAAGCGGATTGTCAAACATGATATGACCGAGAGAATTGTCACAAGAAATCCTATGTAACATGGCATCACAACTAATAGACTCCACATGAGAATCATCATACTCATCATTAATGGGCAAGAAATCATCACATGAGGAAGTCGCACTAGCATGAAGCATGGAAATAGGTTGATCAACATGATTCAAGCAATCAATGTCAAGAATATCCACTAGTGGGACTAGAGCATCACCTTCACCTATGTTACCTTGTTCATTCCACTCAAGTGGTGTAGGTGAGGTGGCAAATACCAAATGGTGGTCATCTTCATCTTGATGGAACCATGTGGGGGGTGCATCATATTCTACCATGGCCATCGTCTTGTCCAAAGGAAGGACATAGTCATCGCGAATCGGCGCGTCATCATATATGGGACCTAGCACCAAATGAGAAGACACAATAGAGGTAGAGGTTAAGTCGTTGGAAATCGAAGTGGCCTTACTCTCTCTATGTGGTGGTTCACTCACTCCCTCAAGATAGGTGCACTCAAACTCACATATGGTGGAGTCACTCATCTCACTCAAGTGGTGGGGGTTGTGGCTCTCCTCACATGGGAATTGTGGCAACACATCATATATGGGGCTAGTGGTGAAGTCACTCTCACTCTCAATATGGTGGAAAAAGTCACTCAAGTCATCATAGGTCGCCGTGGTCGAGGTGAAATACTCAACCATCTCATCGCCGTCACCATGGATGAAGGCCGAAGATGGCACATCATCACTCTCCTCCATGACCGAAGGGGAAATCCCATGCTCGATCATCTCTTCATTGTCGCCATGGATGAAGGCCGAAGATGGCACATCATCGCTCTCGCCTCCTAAGATGTAAGCATCATCCTTGCTCGTCACCAAGTCGCTCGCCTCCAAAGCATGGTCCTTGAAGGTCTCCGTAGTCGTACTCGTCGCCGCACCATCTTGAAAAAGAGTCGTGGAGGACTCGGCATCATCAATGCCACAAAGAGGGATGGCGGTGAAGTCGAACTTGGGAGCATCGTCTTGGAGCTCATCGGGCTTGGACATCTTGGTGGTACTAGCCTCATGCTCATCGTCTTTGAGCTTGGTTTTCGAGAAGTGTGCTTGGGGTGGAGAAGCCTTGGCCTTCATGAGTTCTTGTTCCGCCTTGAGAGCACCAATGTAGTTGTCGTCGAGGTACTTGTAGTTCTCGAGGAAGATAGTCTTGGCGATGTCGTTGTTCAATTCCATCATGAAGTGAAACTTCATTGACATGGGGTCGTCCACGCCGGCTCTTCGCAAGGCTTTCTTCATCTCCTTCAAGTACTCGTCGATGGACTTGGATCCTTGGATGGTGTTCTCCAATTGGCGTAGAAGTTGTTCCGTGTAGGTTGGCGGCACGAACTCTCGCCGCAAAGCTTTCTTCGTCTTGGGCCAACTCATGGCATAGGTCTCCGAAGGTGTGTGCAGCCACCATGTCGAGGCGTAGTCGTGGAAGTTTCTTGTGGCGCACTTCACTTGATCTTCGGGAGGAACTTGATGTAGCTTGAGGTAGTCGTCCATCAACGGCTCCCACTCGAGATACTCCTCGGGTTCTTGAGTCCCATAGAAAGGAATCTCATGGTCGGTGTCGAGGTCGTAGTAGCTCGTGGAAGTCGCGGACTTGAGCTTGGGGAGCTTCTCTTGAGCGTAGTCTTGAGGTGCTTGTTGGCGAAGATGCCGTATGTCCGTAGGCGAAGATGCCTTGAAGTCGCTTGGCGAAGATGCCAAGGGAGATGGTGAAGTCGTTGAGCGGTTGTTGGTGTTGAGCTCTTGACCTTCACGTTCGTGGTGGTGATGGTGTCGATGCCGATGTGACCTTGCCGGAGATGGTAGCTCGGAGGCATGTGCTCTTGAGCGTCTTCTCGAAGATGAGGAAGATCGCTTGTAGGACTTGATGAGGGCTTTGATCTCCTCCATTTGAGCATTCATCTTGGCGTCGTTGGAGTTGTTCGTGGCATCGAACTCGTTGTTGTTGTTGTAGACCGAGGGTGAAATACCTTGCCTATCCATCACAAGACTCGAGTAGAGGTGAGTAGGAAATGAGATAAACAATACCAAGTTACCTTTTCCCAAAGTTGAGGATGTATCCCGTTTCACTCAATGTGAGATGAAAGAATAGTGGAATTGGTACCGGACTTGTTCACTCACACCTACAAACTAAAGCTTATGGAGTAGCTCGGTGAGGATAGTGGCACAAAAATTTAATGCAAAATGTTAGCAAGAGTCAATAATGTTGAAAGAGATTCACAAATTCGCAAGTGAAACAAGTAGACCAATAGCAAATGAATGGCACACGGAAACACACACACGGATAGATAAATGGGGTCGTGCAACCAAGGAATGAGCACAAAATGTGGAGTCCACGGAAAACGCTCGTGTTTCACAACTCAAGAGAGACGCTAGCACGATTTCTCAATAGCCGGATACGACACTTGTGCACAACCTATAAGATGCAAAATGGATAAACTTTCTATCCCAAGTATGCTATGTATGTATGGTTCCCGGTGTTTCTCACACGATGATCCAAGATGATCAAGTATGATACCATATGATATATTGTGATGCTATGGCTATTTCTTACAAGCTCCTTGTTCACTCTTTTTCTTTGCTTAAAAGCTTTATTCTCTTTTTTTGATATGGCCACTTTGCGAAATGCACAAACCAAGATAGCAATAGTGTATATGCGAAAACAAACTTGTGACACAAGATATGATATGATAGCAAGATGATACCAATATGATATGGTATATATGCAATGGAAGGTGTAGACCAATGATCACTAATGTGCACAAGTAATGTTGCCATCAATACTCAAATGGCTAGTCTCGATAGGCAAGTGACGCAAAATGGGCTAGGGGTTATCAATGCAATTGCAAGGGGAATATACAATGGTGTCGTCGAGGTTACCGTCTGTTGCGATGATGAGAGGTGGTGTTGTCGATGTCAGCCCATTCCTAATTAGCCGAAACACCTTAGGAAACGGAAAAAAACACAACTCAAAGTCTCAAGGACAAAAGTCAAATGGTGGTAGCGGGAATGCGGTGGTGGTTGCGGAAGCTCAAAGGGATTGCGGAAATGCAATGATGGGTTTTGGAGTACGCAATGCGGAAGTGGAGGGTAAGGTGTTGGACTATACACGGTGTCGGAATTGGAAGCACGGTCCCTAAGTAGCCGAAACACCTTAGGAGACACAACTCACAACACAAACAAAATTGGGTTAAGTTGGGATGGCGGAAGTGTGTCTTGGGTAAGTCTATGCGGAAGTTATGGTGGTGGTTGATGAAGAAGCAACCGTCCCTAAGTAGCCTAAACACCCTAGGAGACTCAAATCACAACTCAAACAACCACTAATGCTATAAAGAACGAAATGGGTTAGGCTGCGGAAGTCGGTGGTGGTTATGCGGATGTTGTGGTGGAAGCCCTAGGCAAAGATGCCAAAGTTTGATGGAGTCAAATGGTGATGGAACCTATCTAGATGGATAGAGGATGTCAATAGCTACTCAACGAGCTAAAGAACACAAAAATCGGACTCCGGATGTGAAAGTTATGGACAAAACGGTGAAACACGGGAGGCTGAAATATACAGGGGTCGGACATCCGGGGTTGGGTCCGGATTTCCGGGGGTCAGTGTCCAGAACCGTGCAGATTTGGTGCTCCAGGAGCCGGATGTCCGGCTTGGGGCCCAGATGTCCGGCCCGATGGCCTGGATGTCCGGCCTGAGGCCCGGATGTCCGGCCCGACGATTCCAGATCGGGATTTGGACTTCGAAACTCGATTTGGGGCGGAATAGATGATTTCGGGGGCAAAATTTGACAGATTTCGTGGATGAAAAGTGGGGAAATGCTAGATCCACTCGAAACCAACAAATCCATGGATCAAAATCAACAAAACAAATCATCAAACCAACAAATCACAAAAAAAATTGGGGCTATTTTTGGTGGGGATTTTCAAATTTTAGGACGAAATCAAGCAAAAGAAGGCTAGAAAACGGTGGGAGGGACTCCAAATACGTGATCAACATGGCTCATGATACCATATGATACGGGGCTAACCCGGTGTAGGCCGATCTTTCATGATTGGAGTGGGTTCCCTCGAAGAACACGATGAACACGGGGAAGAACGGAGAGAAATCACAAGGGGAAACACTCAAGAACAAGTCCAATTACACATCCACTGGACAATCAAACACACAAGATCCACAAGGTACATGAACAGCAAAGGGAAAGATACAAGCTAAAGTTCATCTCCATGAGGAGGTCTTGAAGGGGGCCGCCCAAGAGGGGGTCTTGATGATATATCCCGCAGGATCTTCTCCTAGATGGAGGTCTTGGCCTCCATAAGGAGTAGTAGTCTCTCTCTCTCAAGAGTAGAGTGGTACAAGGAGCAAAGCTCTCTATCAAATGAGCTATCACTTTGCTAACCCTAACTAGGAGGAGGGGGAGGAGTATATATAGTCTAAGCCACGAAGGGGTAAGTGAGGAGGGGATACATGGGCCTTTCGCCCGTCTCTGCACGCAGGCAGGCGCCGGATGTCTGGGCTGGGGGCCGGATGTCCGGACATCCGGGGCTTCGCGAGTCGCCGGATGTCCGGGCTCGGGCCGGATGTCTGAGCTGAAGTGGCCAGGCTTCTGGTGCGTTCTGTCGTTCGATGCCGGATTTTCGGGGGAAGGGCCGGATGTCCGGGCTGGGCCGGATGTCCGGGGCCTGTAGGTACTTGGTGGCTGGGCGGCTGCTGTGGGTGAGGTTCCAGGGGCCGGGTGTTCGGGGTCCTGGCCGGATGTCCGGGTCCTGGGAGCTGTCTCCGTCTTCTTCTTTCGTCATCGCTTCCATGCTTCTCTCGCGGATGGTGTAGTTGTTCCTTGGCGCTTGCACTCCTCCTCGTCGTCCGTAGTGTTCCGACAATACCTATGCATGCACACGAGTGGAGTGTCAAGTAGTATACCATCCTCGAAGGTGTCAAGTGAGCACGTGTAAAGGAGATGATTCACCTTTCTGTATGTGAAGTAGATTCCGCACGTGTCACTCGCCGAACGGACTCTTGACATGGTGATGTCCATAGGATGCTCCGCATCAGAGATGAATGGAAAACAGCATTTAAAACTAAGTTTGCTTTATATGAGTGGTTAGTCATGCCTTTTGGGTTAACTAAGGCACCTAGTACTTTCATGAGACTGATGAACGAAGTTTTACGTGCTTTCATTGGACGATTTGTGGTAGCCTATTTTGATGATATACTGATTTATAGCAAATCTTTGGAAGAACATTTGGAACATTTACGTGTTGTTTTTATTGCTCTACGTGATGCACGTTTGTTTGGTAACCTTTGGAAGTGCACCTTTTGCACCGATCGAGTATCTTTTCTTGGCTATGTTGTTACTCCACAGGGAATTGAAGTTGATAAAGCCAAGATTGAAGCTATTGAGAGTTGGCCGCAGCCCAAAACGGTCACACAAGTGAGGAGTTTTCTTGGACTCGCTGGTTTCTATAGGCGTTTTGTAAGAGATTTTAGCACCATTGCTGCACCTCTCAATGAGCTTACAAAGAAGGATGTGCCTTTTGTTTGGGGTACCACACAGGAAGAAGCCTTCACGGTATTGAAAGATAAGTTGACACATGCTCCTTTACTCCAACTTCCTGATTTTAATAAGACTTTTGAGCTTGAATGTGATGCTAGTGGAATTGGATTAGGAGGTGTGTTATACAAGATGGCAAACCTATTGCATACTTTTCTGAAAAATTGCGTGGGCCTACTCTGAATTATTCTACTTATGATAAAGAATTATATGCTCTTGTTCGTACTTTAGAAACATGGCAACATTATTTATGGCCCAAAGAATTTGTTATGCATTCTGATCATGAATCTTTGAAACATATTAAAAGGCAAGCTAAATTGAATCGTAGACATGCTAAATGGGTTGAATTCATTGAGACTTTCCCTTATGTCATTAAACACAAGAAGGGTAAAGAAAATGTTATTGCTGATGCGTTGTCTCGTCGATATACTATGCTTTCACAACTTGACTTCAAAACATTTGGTTTGGAGACCATCAAAGATCAATATGTGCATGATGCTGATTGTAAAGATATAATGCAAAATTGTAAAGAAGGAAGAACAGGGAACAAGTTCGTTGTTAACGATGGATTTGTGTTCCGTGCTAACAAGCTATGCATTCCAGCTAGCTCCGTTCGTCTTTTGTTGTTGTAGGAGGCGCATGCAGGAGGATTAATGGGACACTTTGGCATGAAGAAGACGGAGGATATACTTGCTACACATTTCTTTTGGCCAAAGATGAGACGGGATGTTGAGCGTTTTGTTCCTCGCTACACTACATGTCCCGCAAAGGCTCCATGTCCCGAATGATGAGGACATCAATACCATTGTTACACCCACAGCCCCTACTATTACATATACTGTACCGTTTACTAAAGCTCGCGCACGCCAATTAAATTACCAGGTACTTTCGTTTCTTGGTAATGATTCTAATGTTCATGAGAATATGATGCTGCCTAAATTGGATACATTTGTTTTGCTTACAAATGAAGGGCCTAGCTTGGAGAAGGATGAACATTGGAGCAAGAACAAGCATGGAGTTGATGGCATGCGCAAGGGGAACAAGAACGAAGTTACAAGTGATAATTTCAGGACTTTGAAGCCACCATAAGGAGTGCATGAAGCCTTGGACGAAATATACAAGATGCCACTTCATAAATTTCATCCAGAGGCTATTCTAGGTGCTGCGTCACCTTATTATTGGGCCAGGCTCATGTAATTTCGAAATACATAAGTATAGGCTATTTTTAGAGTCCGTATGAGTGGGGAAACAAGAGATAGGGTTGGTTTCGGACCCCTTCCCCAAGGGCCACGAGATTCCCCCCCCCCTCTTCCTCCATATATACATCCCTTAGGGCACCGTTTAGACTTTGGGTTTTGTTTAAATTAAAAGTTCGCCATAGCTGCAACTTCGCGTACTTCGTTTGTGTTCAACGACCAGACAAAGGCGTCACAGAACCCCACCTTCATTAATAAAGCTTTCCTCTTATATTCGCAATATCCAGATTGCAATCTTAGTTTCTTGCTTGTTCTTAATTTGTGCACAGGAAACAGACCCTCGTGGTCAGGTTGGTCGTGCTCTGGCTGAAGGAAATATGCCCTAGAGGCAATAATAAAGTTATTATTTATTTCCTTATATCATGATAAATGTTTATTATTCATGCTAGAATTGTATTAACCGGAAACATAATACATGTGTGAATACGTAGACAAACAGAGTGTCACTAGTATGCCTCTACTTGACTAGCTCGTTGATCAAAGATGGTTATGTTTCCTAGCCATAGACATGAGTTGTCATTTGATTAACGGGATCACATCATTGGTAGAATGATGTGATTGACTTGACCCATTCCGTTAGCTTAGCACTCGATCGTTTAGTATGTTGCTATTGCTTACTTCATAACTTATACATGTTCCTATGACTATGAGATTATGCAACTCCCGTTTACCGAAGGAACACTTTGTGCGCTACCAAACGTCACAACGTAACTGGGTGATTATAAAGGTGCTCTACAGGTGTCTCCAAAGGTACTTGTTGGGTTGGCGTATTTCGAGATTAGGATTTGTCACTCCGATTGTCGGAGAGGTATCTCTGGGCCCACTCAGTAATACACATCACTATAAGCCTTGCAAGCATTGTGACTAATGAGTTAGTTGCGGGATGATGTATTACGGAATGAGTAAAGAGACTTGCCGGTAACGAGATTGAACTAGGTATCGAGATACCGACGATCGAATCTCGGGCAAGTAACATACCGATGACAAAGGGAACAACGTATGTTGTTATGCGGTCTGACCGATAAAGATCTTCGTAGAATATGTGGGAACCAATATGAGCATCTAGGTTCCGCTATTGGTTATTGACTGGAGAGGTGTCTCGGTCATGTCTACATAGTTCTCGAACCCGTAGGGTCCGCACGCTTAATGTTACGATGACAGTTATATTATGAGTTTATATGTTTTGATGTACCGAAGGTTGTTCGGAGTCCCGGATGTGATCACGGACATGACGAGGAGTCTCGAAATGGTCGAGACATAAAGATCAATATATTGGAAGCCTATGTTTGGACATCGGAAGTGTTCCGGGTGAAATCGGGATTTTTCCGGAGTACCGGGAGGTTACCGGAACCCCCCAGTAACTTAATGGGCGTTAGTGGGCCTAGGTGGAAGAGAGGAGAGGAGGCCAGGGCAGGGCCGCGCACCCCTTCCCCACCCCAGTCCGAATAGGACAAGGAGAGGGGGGCGGCGCCCCCCCCCTTCCTTCCTCCCCTCCACCTCTTCCCCCTCTCTCTCCTAGTCCAACATGGAAAAAGGGGGGAGTCCTACTCCCGGTAGGAGTAGGACTCCTCCTGGTGCGCCTCTCCTCCTTGGCCGGCGGCCTCCCCCTTGCTCCTTTATATACGGGGGCAGAGGGGCACCTCTAGACACACAATTGATCAACGATCTTTTAGCCGTGTGCGGTGCCCCCTCCACCATATTACACCTCGATAATATCGTAGCAGTGCTTAGGCGAAGCCCTGCGTCGGTAGAACATCACCATCATCACCACGCCGTCGTGCTGACAAAACTCTCCCTCAACACTCGGCTGGATCGGAGTTCGAGGGACGTCATCGAGCTGAACGTGTGCTGAACTCGGAGGTGCCGTGCGTTCGGTACTTGATCGGTCGGATCGTGAAGACGTACAACTACATCAACCGCGTTGTGTTAAACGCTTCCGCTATTGGTCTACGAGGGTACGTGGAAAACACTCTCCCCTCTCGTTGCTATGCATCACCATGATCTTGCGTGTGCGTAGGAATTTTTTTGAAATTACTACGTTCCCCAACAGTGGTATCAGAGCCAGGTTTTATGCGTTGATGTAATGTGCACGAGTAGAACACAAGTGAGTTGTGGGCGATATAAGTCATACTGCTTACCAGCATGTCATATTTTGGTTCAGCGGTATTGTGAGATGAAGCGGCCCGGACCGACATTACGCGTACGCTTACGCGAGACTGGTTTCACCGTTGCGAGCACTAGTTGCTTAAAGGTGACTGGCGGGTGTCTGTCTCTCTCACTTTAGTTGAACCGAGTATGGCTACGCCCGGTCCTTGCGAAGGTTAAAACAACACCAACTTGACAAACTATCGTTGTGGTTTTGATGCGTAGGTAAGAACGGTTCTTGCTAAGCCCGTAGCAGCCACGTAAAACTTGCAACAACAAAGTAGAGGACGTCTAACTTGTTTTTGCAGGGCATGTTGTGATGTGATATGGTCAAGACGTGATGCTATATTTTATTGTATGACATGATCATGTTTTGTAACCAAGTTATCGGCAACTGGCAGGAGCCATATGGTTGTTGCTTTATTGTATGAAATGCAATCGCCATGTAATTGTTTTACTTTATCACTAAGCGGTAGCGATAGTCGTAAAAGCAATAGTTGGCGAGACGACAACGATACTACGATGGAGATCAAGGTGTCACGCTGGTGACGATGGTGATCAGGACGGTGCTTCGGAGATGGAGATCACAAGCACAAGATGATGATGGCCATATCATATCACTTATATTGATTGCATGTGATGTTTATCTTTTATGCATCTTATCTTGCTTTGATTGACGGTAGCATTATAAGATGATCTCTCACTAAAATTTCAAGATAAAAGTGTTCTCCCTGAGTATGCACCGTTGCGAAAGTTCTTCGTGCTGAGACACCACGTGATGATCGGGTGTGATAGGCACTACGTTCAAATACAACGGGTGCAAAACAGTTGCACACGCGGAATACTCAGGTTAAACTTGACGAGCCTAGCATATGCAGATATGGCCTCGGAACACGGAGACCGAAAGGTCGAGCGTGAATCATATAGTAGATATGATCAACATAGTGATGTTCACCATTGAAACTACTCCATCTCACGTGATGATCGGACATGGTTTAGTTGATTTGGATCACGTAATCACTTAGATGATTAGAGGGATGTCTATCTAAGTGGGAGTTCTTAAGTAATATGATTAATAGAACTTAAATTTATCATGAACTTAGTACCTGATAGTATCTTGCTTGTCTATGTTAATTGTAGATAGATGGCCCGTGCTGTTGTTCCGTTGAATTTTAATGCGTTCCTTGAGAAAGCAAAGTTGAAAGATGATGGTAGCAATTACACAGACTGGGTCCGTAACTTGAGGATTATCCTCATTGCTGCACAGAAGAATTATGTCCTGGAAGCACCGCTGGGTGCTAGGCCTGCTGCAAGAGCAACACCAGAAGTTATGAACGTCTGGCAGAGCAAAGCTGATGACTACTCGATAGTTCAGTCTGCCATGCTTTACGACTTAGAACCGGGTCTTCAACGACGTTTTGAACGTCATGGAGCATATGAGATGTTCCAGGAGTTGAAGTTAATATTTCAAGAAAATGCCCGGATTGAGAGATATGAAGTCTCCAATAAGTTCTACCGCTGCAAGATGGAAGAGAATAGTTCTGTCAGTGAGCATATACTCAAAATGTCTGGGTATAATAATCACTTGATTCAACTGGGAGTCAATCTTCCGAATGATAGCGTCATTGACAGAATTCTTCAATCACTGCCACCAAGCTACAAGAGCTTCGTGATGAACTATAACATGCAAGGGATGAATAAGACAATTCCCGAGCTCTTCGCAATGCTAAAGGCAGCGGAGGTAGAAATCAAAAAGGAGCATCAAGTGTTGATGGTCAATAAGACCACTAGTTTCAAGAAAAAGGGCAAAGGGAAGAAGAAGGGGAACTTCAAGAAGAACAGCAAGCAAGTTGCTGTTCAGGAGAAGAAACCCAAGTCTGGACCTAAGCCTGAGACTGAGTGCTTCTACTGCAAGCAGACTGGTCACTGGAAGCGGAACTGCCCCAAGTATTTGGCGGATAAGAAGGATGGCAAGGTGAACAAAGGTATATGTGATATACATGTTATTGATGTGTACCTTACTAATGCTCGCAGTAGCACCTGGGTATTTGATACTGGTTCTGTTGCTAATATTTGCAACTCGAAACAGGGGCTACGGATTAAGCGAAGATTGGCTAAGGACGATGTGACGATGCGCGTGGGAAATGGTTCCAAAGTCGATGTGATCGCGGTCGGCACGCTACCTCTACATCTACCTTCGGGATTAGTATTAGACCTAAATAATTGTTATTTGGTGCCAGCGTTGAGCATGAACATTATATCTGGATCTTGTTTGATGCGAGACGGTTATTCATTTAAATCAGAGAATAATGGTTGTTCTATTTATATGAGTGATATCTTTTATGGTCATGCACCCTTGAAGAGTGGTCTATTTTTAATGAATCTCGATTGTAGTGACACACATATTCATAATGTCGAAGCCAAAAGATGCAGAGTTGATAATGATAGTGCAACTTATTTGTGGCACTGCCGTTTAGGTCATATCGATGTAAAGCGCATGAAGAAACTCCATAATTATGGACTTTTGGAATCACTTGATTATGAAACACTTGGTACTTGCGAACCGTGTCTCATGGGCAAGATGACTAAAACACCGTTCTCCGGTACTATGGAGAGAGCAACTAATTTGTTGGAAATCATACATACAGATGTATGTGGTCCGATGAATATTGAGGCTCGTGGTGGATATCGTTATTTTCTCACCTTCACAGATGATTTGAGCAGATATGGGTATATCTACTTAATGAAACATAAGTCTGAAACATTTGAAAAGTTCAAAGAATTTCAGAGCGAAGTTGAAAATCATCGTAACAAGAAAATAAAGTTTCTACGATCAGATCGTGGAGGAGAATATTTGAGTTACGAGTTTGGCCTACATTTGAAACAATGCGGAATAGTTTCGCAACTCACGCCACCCGGAACACCACAACTTAATGGTGTGTCCGAACGTCGTAATCGTACTTTACTAGATATGGTGCGATCTATGATGTCTCTTACTGATTTACCGCTATCGTTTTGGGGTTATGCTTTAGAGACGGCTGCATTCACTCTAAATAGGGCACCATCAAAATCCGTTGAAATGACACCTTATGAACTATGGTTTGGCAAGAAACCAAAGTTTTCGTATCTTAAGTTTGGGGTTGCGATGCTTATGTGAAGAAACTTCAACCTGATAAGCTCGAACCTAAATCGGAGAAATGTGTCTTCATAGGATACCCAAAGGAGACTGTTGGGTACACCTTCTATCACAGATCCGAAGGCAAGACATTCGTTGCTAAGAATGGATCCTTTCTAGAGAAGGAGTCTCTCTCGAAAGAAGTGAGTGGGAGGAAAGTAGAACTTGATGAGGTAACTGTACCTGCTCCCTTATTGGAAAGTAGATCATCATAGAAATCAGTTTCTGCGACACCTACACCAATTAGTGAGGAAGTTAATAATAATGATCATGAAACTTCAGATCAAGTTATTACTGAACCTCGTAGGTCAACAAGATTAAGATCCGCACCAGAGTGGTACGGTAATCCTGTTCTGGAGGTTATGTTGCTAGACCATGACGAACCTACGAAATATGAAGAAGCAATGGTGAGCCCAGATTCCGCAAAATGGCTTGAGGCCATGAAATCCGAGATGGGATCCATGTATGAGAACAAAGTATGGACTTTGGTTGACTTGCCTGATGATCGGCAAGCCATTGAAAATAAATGGATCTTCAAGAAGAAGACTGACGCTGACGGTAATGTTACTGTCTATAAAGCTCGACTTGTTGCGAAAGGTTTTCGACAAGTTCAAGGGATTGACTACGATGAGACCTTCTCACCCGTAGCGATGCTTAAGTCTGTCCGAATCATGTTAGCAATTGCCGCATTTTATGATTATGAAATTTGGCAAATGGATGTCAAAACTGCATTCCTGAATGGATTTCTGGAAGAACAGTTGTATATGATGCAACCGGAAGGTTTTGTCGATCCAAAGGGAGCTAACAAAGTGTGCAAGCTCCAGCGATCCATTTATGGAGTGGTGCAAGCCTCTCGGAGTTGGAATAAACGCTTTGATAGTGTGATCAAAGCAGAGTTGATAATGATAGTGCAACTTATTTGTGGCACTGCCGTTTAGGTCATATCGGTGTAAAGCGCATGAAGAAACTATATACTGATGGACTTTTGGAACCACTTGATTATGAATCACATGGTACTTGCGAACCGTGCCTCATGGGCAAGATGACTAAAACACCGTTCTCCGGAACTATGGAGAGAGCAACAGATTTGTTGGAAATCATACATACAGATGTATGTGGTCCGATGAATGTTGAGGCTCGTGGCGGATATCGTTATTTTCTCACCTTCACAGATGATTTAAGCAGATATGGGTATATCTACTTAATGAAACATAAGTCTGAAACATTTGAAAAGTTCAAAGAATTTCAGAGTGAAGTTGAAAATCATCGTAACAAAAAAATAAAGTTTCTACGATCAGATCGTGGAGGAGAATATTTGAGTTACGAGTTTGGTCTACATTTGAAACAATGCGGAATAGTTTCGCAACTCACGCCACCCGGAACACCACAGCGTAATGGTGTGTCCGAACGTCGTAATCGCACTTTACTAGATATGGTGCGATCTATGATGTCTCTTACTGATTTACCGCTATCGTTTTGGGGTTATGCTTTAGAGACGGCTGCATTCACGTTAAATAGGGCACCATCAAAATCCGTTGAGACGGCGCCTTATGAACTGTGGTTTGGCAAGAAACCAAAGTTGTCGTTTCTTAAAGTTTGGGGCTGCGATGCTTATGTGAAGAAACTTCAACCTGATAAGCTCGAACCCAAATCGGAGAAATGTGTCTTCATAGGATACCCAAAGGAGACTGTTGGGTATACCTTCTATCACAGATCCGAAGGCAAAACTTTTGTTGCTAAATTCGGAAATTTTCTAGAGAAGGAGTTTCTCTAGAAAGAAGTGAGTGGGAGGAAAGTAGAACTTGATGAGGTAACTATACCTGCTCCCTTATTGGAAAGTAATTCATCACAGAAACCAGTTTCTGAGACACCTACACCAATTAGTGAGGAAGTTAATGATAATGATCATGAAACTTCAGATCAAGTTATTACTGAACCTCGTAGATCAACCAGAGTAAGATGCGCACCAGAGTGGTACGGTAATCCTGTTCTGGAAGTTATGTTACTAGACCATGACGAACCTACGAACTATGAAGAAGCGATGGTGAGCCCAGATTCCGCAAAATGGCTTGAGGCCATGAAATCTGAGATGGGATCCATGTATGAGAACAAAGTATGGACTTTGGTTGACTTGCCCAATGATCGGCAAGCCATTGAAAATAAATGGATCTTCAAGAAGAAGACTGACGCTGATGGTAATATTACTGTCTATAAAGCTCGACTTGTTGCGAAAGGTTTTCGACAAGTTCAAGGGATTGACTACGATGAGACCTTCTCACCCGTAGCGATGCTTAAGTCTGTCCGAATCATGTTAGCAATTGCCGCATTTTATGATTATGAAATTTGGCAAATGGATGTCAAAACTGCATTCCTGAATGGATTTCTGGAAGAAGAGTTGTATATGATGCAACCAGAAGGTTTTGTCGATCCAAAGGGAGCTAACAAAGTGTGCAAGCTCCAGCGATCCATTTATGGACTGGTGCAAGCCTCTCGGAGTTGGAATAAATGCTTTGATAGTGTGATCAAAGCATTTGGTTTTATACAGACTTTTGGAGAAGCCTGTATTTACAAGAAAGTGAGTGGGAGCTCTGTAGCATTTCTGATATTATATGTGGATGACATATTGCTAATTGGAAATGATATAGAACTTCTGGATAGCATAAAGGGATAATTGAATAAGAGTTTTTCAATGAAAGACCTCGGTGAAGCTGCATATATATTAGGCATCAAGATCTATAGAGATAGATCAAGACGCTTAATTGGACTTTCACAAAGCACATACCTTGACAAAGTTTTGAATAAGTTCAAAATGGATCAAGCAAAGAAAGGGTTCTTGCCTGTACTACAAGGTGTGAGATTGAGTAAGACTCAATGCCCGACCACTGCAGAAGATAGAGAGAAGATGAAAGATGTTCCCTATGCTTCAGCCATAGGCTCTATCATGTATGCAATGCTGTGTACCAGACCTGATGTGTGCCTTGCTATAAGTTTAGTAGGGAGGTACCAAAGTAATCCAGGAGTGGATCACTGGACAGCGGTCAAGAACATCCTGAAATACCTGAAAAGGACTAAGGATATGTTTCTCGTTTATGGAGGTGAAAAAGAGCTCATCGTAAATGGTTACGTTGATGCAAGCTTTGACACTGATCCGGACGATTCTAAATCGCAAACCGGATACGTGTTTACATTGAACGGTGGAGCTGTCAGTTGGTGCAGTTCTAAGCAAAGTGTCGTGGCGGGATCTACGTGTGAAGCGGAGTACATAGCTGCTTCGGAAGCAGCAAATGAAGGAGTTCATATCCGATCTAGGTGTCATACCTAGTGCATCGGGACCAATGAAAATCTTTTGTGACAATACTGGTGCAATTGCCTTAGCAAAGGAATCCAGATTTCACAAGAGAACCAAGCACATCAAAAGATGCTTCAATTCCATCCGGGATTTAGTCCAGGCGGGAGACATAGAAATTTGCAAGATACATACGGATCTGAATATTGCAAACCCGTTGACTAAGCCTCTTCCACGAGCAAAAAATGATCAGCACCAAGACTCCATGGGTGTAAGAATCATTACTATGTAATCTAGATTATTGACTCTAGTGCAAGTGGGAGACTGAAGGAAATATGCCCTAGAGGCAATAATAAAGTTATTATTTATTTCCTTATATCATGATAAATGTTTATTATTCATGCTAGAATTGTATTAACCGGAAACATAATACATGTGTGAATACATAGACAAACAGAGTGTCACTAGTATGCCTCTACTTGACTAGCTCGTTGATCAAAGATGGTTATGTTTCCTAGCCATAGACATGAGTTGTCATTTGATTAACAGGATCACATCATTAGGAGAATGATGTGATTGACTTGACCCATTTCTATAGCTTAGCACTCGATCGTTTAGTATGTTGCAGATTTCTTCATAACTTATACATGTTCCTATGACTATGAGATTATGCAACTCCCATTTACCGGAGGAACACTTTGTGTGCTACCAAACATCACAACGTAACTGGGTGATTATAGAGGTGCTCTACAGGTGTCTCCAAAGGTACTTGTTGGGTTGGCGTATTTCGAGATTAGGATTTGTCACTCCGATTGTCGGAGAGGTATCTCTGGGCCCACTCAGTAATACACATCACTATAAGCCTTGCAAGCATTGTGACTAATGAGTTAGTTGCGGGATGATGTATTACGGAACGAGTAAAGAGACTTGCCGGTAACGAGATTGAACTAGGTATCGAGATACCGACGATCGAATCTCGGGCAAGTAACATACCGATGACAAAGGGAACAACGTATGTTGTTATGCGGTCTGACCGATAAAGATCTTCGTAGAATATGTGGGAACCAATATGAGCATCCAGGTTCCGCTATTGGTTATTGACCGGAGAGGTGTCTCGGTCATGTCTACATAGTTCTCGAACCCGTAGGGTCCGCACGCTTAACGTTACGATGACAGTTATATTATGAGTTTATATGTTTTGTTGTACCGAAGGTTGTTCGAAGTCCCGGATGTGATCACGGACATGACGAGGAGTCTCGAAATGGTCGAGACATAAAGATTGATATATTGGAAGCCTATGTTTGGACATCGGAAGTGTTCCGGGTGAAATCGGGATTTTTCCGGAGTACCGGGAGATTACCGGAACCCCCCTGTAACTTAATGGGCCTTAGTGGGCCTAGGTGGAAGAGAGGAGAGGAGGCCAGGGCAGGGCCGCGTGCCCCTCCCCCCCCAGTCCGAATAGGACAAGGAGAGGGGGGCGGCGCCCCCTTCCTTCCTCCCCTCCACCTCTTCCCCCTCTCTCTCCTAGTCCAACATGGAAAAAGGGGGGGAGTCCTACTCCCGGTAGGAGTAGGACTCCTCCTGGCGCGCCTCTCCTCCTTGGCCGGCGGCCTCCCCCTTGCTCCTTTATATACGAGGGCAGGGGGCACCTCTAGACACACAATTGATCAACGATCTTTTAGCCGTGTGCGGTGCCCCCCTCCACCATATTACACCTCGATAATATCGTAGCGGTGCTTAGGCGAAGCCCTGCATCGGTAGAACATCATCGTCACCACGCCGTCGTCCTGACGAAACTCTCCCTCAACACTCGGCTGGATCGGAGTTCGAGGGACGTCATCGAGCTGAACGTGTGCTGAACTCAGAGGTGCCGTGCGTTTGGTACTTGATCGGTCGGATCGTGAAGACGTACAACTACATCAACGGCGTTGTGTTAAACGCTTCCGCTATCGGTCTACGAGGGTACGTGGACAACACTCTCCCCTCTTGTTGCTATGCATCACCATGATCTTGCGTGTGCGTAGGAAATTTTTTGGAAATTACTACGTTCCCCAACACTGGTGTGGTCAATAACCTCTCGGAGTTGGTTTAGCGATTGCTAAGGCGCGATGTCTTCGCACGTTCGTAGTCGGATCGGCAAAGTCGACTTCCTCCAAAACAATAGCCACCATCTCATCAAAAGACGGGACACCTTTGCCTCTATCACCGAAGCAGTTTCTGCTGCTAGTCCACGTGAGTATACAAAAGTAAAACTGGCAGAGGTAAAAGCAGAAACCTTCCGCTGTTACTGCCAGGCGTGAAGACCGACGTCTGTTCCAAATCAATTTACAGTACAAGCAAACCTATAGCCATCAATAAATACTACTTCAGCTAGCACTTGGATGCATGAAGAAATATCAAACCAGTTTATTAATATCCCTTTACTACACGAAGGAGCAAACATCTCAAAGGCACAAGTTTCTAGGCCAATCGTGACAAAAAAATTAATCTCACGTGAAGCTTTTCAAGTGGTCTAGTCACATCAGGTTTCAGTCTACAGTTACTGCATCTACACACAGTGGATTAAATTCTCTGTTGGGGACAATCAGTGATAGCATTAATCTTGACGCGTGCGCTCGTGGTTGGACTCGCGGAGCTGGCCATTCATGGCTGGATGGTTCGTGCGAAGACTTGGCCAGGTCGTTCATGCCGTGCCGCCGTAAGTGGAGCAGTTGGGTCAGCCAAGCCGTTGGGTGTGCATGTAGTGCGGACGTGCGTGGGCGTGCATGTAGGGCATGTAGTTACTGGTTAGCTAATGCGTGTGGGCATGGCTTAGTGGCCGGTGTGGCGCATGAGGTGTGTATGTGCGCATCTACTACTTAAGGTGCTGGCAGGTGGTAGAGCCAAAGTAGCCAGAGAGAGATGTAGCCTCTCGGAGTGTATGTGTGCTCGCCGTGGGGTGGTGTGTGTGTGGCAGAGTTCGAGCTCGCCGGAAATACAAGGGGTTGTTCGTGCAGCCGGAGGCGTTTGTGCGCCGGGAAACCTCGTGTCCTCTCTCTCTCTCTCTCCTGTTTCTTCCTTGTCTCCGGTGATCGCCGTGGTTCAGTGAGTAGGCTAGACACCAACAATTGGTATCATGAGCTGGTTCATCTTAGGTGTCGTCCCCTTGCCGGAGGCGTGCCGGCGGTGGCGGCGTTCACCGGCAGCTGCGCGGTGAAGCTCCGGGCCGTGTGTCGGCTTGTGGAGGTGCGCGGCGGTGCGGCTGCCATGGCGGACGCAGAGGCGGCGCGCGGTGAGTCCATGGCGTCTGGTGCGGTCAGGCTCGTCGGGCGCGTCGGGTGCGTGTGGGACGTGCAGGACGCACTGGTGCGGTCGGGCTCGTTGGGCGCGTCGGGTGCGCGCGGAATGTGCAGGGCGCAGAGGGACGCCAAGCGTGTGTCGCCGGCGGAGAAGGAGCTCGGCGTGTGTCACCGGAGTCATGACGGAGCACAGTGCGACCAGCATCGGTGCGCCAGGTTGGGTCCACGGGCTGGCTCATGGCTGTGACAACGACAACGACGCGAGCTGCATCAACTCCGGCGACAGCAGGCACACGGCACGTCACAGCGGGTACGGAGGTGCGTGATGATGTCGAGCGAAGGCGTTCAAGACGACGGTCGATGGCAAGGCATGTCAAGATTAGGAAGGAAATTGATAGCATTAATCTTGACGCGTGCGCTCGTGGTTGGACTCGCGGAGCTGGCCGTTCGTTGCTGGATGGTTCGTGCGAAGACTTAGCCAGGTCATTCGTGTCGTGCCGCCGTAAGTGGAGCAGCTGGGTCAGCCAAGCCGTTGGGCGTGCATGTAGTGCGGACGTGCGTGGGCGTGCATGTAGGGCATGTAGTTAGTGGTTAGCTAATGTGTGTGGGCATGGCTTAGTGGCCGGTGTGGCGCATGAGCTCTGTATGTGCGCGTCTACTACTTACGGTGCTGGCAGGTGGTAGAGCCAAAGTAGCCAGAGAGAGATGTAGCCTCTCAGAGTGTATGTGTGCTCGCCGTGGTGTGGTGTGTGTGTGGCAGAGTTCGAGCTCGCCGAAAATACAAGGGGCTGTTCGTGCGGCCGGAGGCGTTTGTGCGCCGGGAAACCTCGTGTCCTCTCTCTCTTGTTTCTTCCTTGTCTTCGGTGATCGCCGTGGTTCAGTGAGTAGGGTAGACACCAACAATCAGCGCAGCACTACAGACTGGACAACCCCAACCACGCACGCGCCTTGTGCAGAACAGGAAATCATCAGCATACTTGATACGGAGGCTGTCTGTTGGTCTTGTTTACATACCAAAGGCCGCACCGGAATACATCCAACATTATCCAGTACTGGTATCCGCGTTCATCCGGAAAATAAATCAGGTGCTATCTGTTCTCAGTATTTTTAGCACATATTAATTCTTCTGAGAACAATTACTTTGTCTTTCAATAAATTTTATGCAGGACAAAGTCCACTACAAAAGTGACGTCATGCCATGGACATGAGGCTCGCACCGGTTTAAACGTTGTGGCCAACTCTCGCGCCTGCGCTGGCTTAAACGTCGTGGCCAACTCCCGCGCCTGCACCGGCTACCACTGCCGCGGCCAACTCGTCCGTGCGCGCCCGCGCGCTAGTCTCCAACACCGCGGCCGACTGACCCGCTAATGGATGCGAGCACGCCGCCGCTCCCCGCGGTCCGGTCTACATCAACACGCCGGTGCCGCACCCACTCTCATAAGCCGTCCAACGGATACGCGTGCAAGTCGCCGCCCCCGTTGTTGGGTTTACATCAATACATGGCCGACTCATCTGTCCGCGCCTGCGATTGACTCGCCCGTCTGCGCCGGCTTACAATGCCGCGGCCGACTCATCTGTCTACTCCCGCGGTCGACTCGCCCATGATTGACTTTAGCTTCAGCATAGTGATCATCAAACTCCGCGGCAGTTAATTTTCAGCCTAACGTATGAGGTGAAATCCATCCAGTATATTTTTATATTTTTATATTAATTTCTTTGAAAGAGCGATTACTCTGGCTCGCAAATTCTCTTTTGCAGGACAAGTTGTCTACTACAAAAGGGACCTTTATGTCATTGAGTTGTTGAATGACTCATACCGGGAGTGTATAACAAATATTGTGAGATTCAAGAACACCGGTCGTTGGAGGGAAGATAACCCGGTCCCGGAGGCTACTGCCATATTGATGAAAATTTAAGGGTTGTCGGGAAAATTCTGGCTTAAAAAGAAGGATTCCGGTTTATAATCCGGCTCAAGGGAAATCTATCTCTCACAACGCTTTGAGCTCACAATATCCGGTTCAACATCCGGTTCAGGAGGAGGACGTCTCTCGCAAGTTCGAGTTCTCAGAAAAATTAAAGGTCACTTGGGGGCTTCCTGCTCAATGAGCATAGCCATGCTTACCCTCTTGATCAGGCTTACATGCCTTCTCGCGGGTCACTTGGGGGCTTCCTGATCAATGAGCATAGCCATGCTTACCCTCTTGATCAGGCTTACATGCCTTTTCATAGGTCGTTTGGGGGTTCCTACTCAAAGAGCATAGCTATACTTACCCTCTTGATCGGCTTACATGCGAGGTGTAAACACCAAATTTCAGGCTAACCGGCCTGTATGTCATTGTTACTCCACCCAGGTAGTCCTCGAATGACCCGCCGTACTCTTGACAGTCAATCTTTTAAATAAGACCCTGAACTTGTTAAAGTTAAAATGGCGGTTTGTCATGTGAGGGTCGGCTTACAGGTGTGCTTGAAAATAACTCAGTGGCTCTGCGGCCCATGGAAGCACTTGAAGTTTTAGGCTTGGCGGCCTATGAAAGCCTTGTTTTTCTGGTTTTCTATTTTTTCTGACAATTTTGGATTCATATCCTTCTTCCATCTTAACATATGGTTTTCGCAATTCAGGCCATGTAGCCTTGGTTCTATGACTCATACTTGAGTGTATTGGGTTAATAACCCGCCCTGATAGTGGATTGTAAGCCGCCAAGATGTTTGCCTCGAGCAATCAAAATCATGATATTTCATGCCTACAGGTCAATACCCACTCCGGATTATAATTGTCAAGGTATCACCATGGTATCAATCTACAGGTATGTCTTCCAATAATTGTATGAACATTTGGGGTTTGATAACCCACCCTGGCTTTTGACGTTAAGTCGCCAGTATACTTTGGATTGCGCAATTGGAATCATGCGCTTATAAATCTTTGGGTTGTTCTCACTGGATATGGCGATGTAAGCCGGCAGTATGAGTCACTTTTCAGGTATGTTTTTATTTGTTATATGAGTATGCGAGGTTTGGTAACCCACCCTGGCTTTTAACTTTAAGTCGCCAGTATATTTTGGCTTCGATGGCCTTAATGCTAGTCTTTTCCGTAAATGCATACGACTATATTATGTTTGGGTTGTTGCCCGCCCTGGTTTTTGACGTTAAGTCGCCAGGGCATATGTTGTTTAAGCTTTGCGCAGGACATGCGGAGCTATGATTTACATAAATGATTTAAGTTCCAGCCCATCATCAAGAATTAAAATTGGTGCTTTAAATGGGTTATCAGTTTTTTATTTTTACAAAGGGTATAAGCTGTCGGGTTACAAAAAATCCCGGATTACAATGAATGCGCATTAAGTCGCCATCGGACAAGAGCCATTGAGTATTTAACTCTGGATTTACTTGTCAACAGATAAGATCTTGTGATTATTTGCCAGATTATATTATTCCAATCTTTAATAGCCAAACATGGTGGATTTTTCATTATGGTTGTCATAACCAGTATTAAATGACTAAGGTTTTCCAACCGGGTTATGCTATTCAAATTTTTAATAGCCAACATGGCTGGACTTTTATTATGGTTATCAATAACCAATATTATGATTGAGGTTTTCAAAGCTGCTTCAGAGCAATGGCTATTATTTCTTTATCCAAGAATACCGGCTCATAGCAGAGAGCATGGTTCAATATTGAATATGCAGGGCTGTCAGTAACATCATCCGGACAATGGATATGATTTTATTTTACAATGGAAGGAATAGTCCCGAGTCGCTGCAGGCACACGACCCGGCACTTGGGGGCTACATTATTCAAAATCATGATTATATCAAATATGGAAGTCCCATGTCGCTGCAAGCATGCACCACGGCACTTGGGGGCTAATGCAAGGTCATTTTTAATTTGCCTCATCGAAGACCCGACCCATCACATAGTGATGAGCCGGCCCTTGGGGGCTACACATTATTGTTCAAAGTCCACATAATCAGATCTACAAAGTCCTTGCTCATTATTACATAATAACCCGACACTTGGGGGCTACATATGAGAAGTACAAAATGATCAGTTCATGATTGACAACTTACATGAACAACCCGGATTTCTCCAAAGTTGCAGCATTTATATTAAAGCAAGTCTTAAGCTATCACTAAGTCTCCTCTTAAGACTTGGGGGCTACAGATGATATGCATATAAGGGAGGAACATCTTCAAATTCTCAGTTTTGAGACGACCATCACCAAGTCGCCATCAGATTGACCCGACGTCTGCAACAATCATGATCAGCAACAATTATGACCCGGCGTCAGCAACAATTATGACCCGACATCAGCAACAATCATGACCCGACATCATCTGTTTTATAACCCGGCAATTTTGGAAATCATAACTCGGCAAGCTCTACATCTTCAAACCGGCTGAATATCAGTTGAATATTTCAAGACCAATATTTTTGTCAAGTCAGGGCATTGGAAGCCGACTCAAATGGATTCTTTTTTACAATATTGTTCTACAAGCAAAACTGACTATGTAGTTGGCCTATTGACCCGGACTTTTCAGAAGAAGTACCTGGATCTTTTGCGTTGGCAAAGTTTGAACATATCTGCTAAAGGAGATTTGTTATAAGATCATGGACACGTATAAAGAAGGAAATGACAAGGACTTAAGGATAATCAGGATCAGTTTAACATGGATAAATCAAAAACTAACCGGGGGATAATGTCGGGGACATACCCCGCGGTATGACCCGGCCGGATATATGACCTGGCTGGGACTTGGTGTTTCATCGGTAACCTGCATGAAAGCTGGCGACTCACTAAGTGACCCGTCCGGATCTCTCCACTCACTGATGACCCGGTCGGGCCTGGTGACTCATTGGTGACCCGGCAGGCGGGTCAGAGGAGCGACAAGACCCGGTGGCCCGGAAGGCGGCTCATGGAAGGCTGGCTCATGTTACGTTAGGCCAGCTTAAGAGGAAAGGCATAAGGAATGTTCTCTTACAAAGGAAGCAAGACTAGGACTCCACTTGTAATAGAGTAATCCTAATCCTACTAGGACTAGTCATGTAACCTGCCTCTTCAACTTATATAAGGAGGGGCGGGGCACCCAAAGAGGGACAAGTTTTAGACAGACAAGTTAATAGCTCTCTCTCTCTCGAGAGAGAGAGAGAGAGAGAGAGAGAGAGAGATGTAGCCAAAGAGCACCCCTGTAATCATGAGCACCATGATCAATATCAATGAAGCAGGATGTAGGCTTTTACCTCCACTGTGAGGGGCCGAACCTGGGTAAAAAACCTCGTGTCTCTCGTCCCACTCAAACCCTCTCAAGCTACTACATAGATGTGTTGGCCTCACGACCAAGTCCTCACACTAGGACATCTGCCGTGACAAATCCACGACACCCCCCTCTAGACATACTTTCGATCCTACAATGTGTTCAATATTTTGTTGTGCATTGATAAAATCTTTTCAATGCTTGAATGCGCAAGTTGAATTTTGAAACGGATGAGAGAACAACCCTGCATAAGGGAATTTTCCCTTTAGGAAGGTTCGGGTTTGCTTTGTGATTAAAAATAGGATATTTATATCACTAGTAGAAAACAGGGCTTTCGTTCGGGCCTGGCCAGCCCATTAGTCCCGGTTCCACAGAAACCGGGACCCATGGGGTGCATTAGTCCCGGTTCATGAGCCCAGGGGGCCGGCCGACCCACGTGGCCCACTGGTCCCGGTTCGTCTAGACCTTTTGGTCCCGGTTCAAGGCACGAACCGGGACCAATGCGCCTCGCCCCTGGCCCATGACCATTAGTCCCGATTTGTGCCACAAACCGGGACTAAAGGGTTGGTCCTCGTTGCGGCCAGAGTTTAGTCCCACCTCGCCAACCGAAGGGCGCTCACACTGGTTTATAAGCCCGTCCCTCTCTGCCTTGTTGAGCTCCTCTCAAAATGAAAATAGATGCCCTTATACAGGGAATTTGACCTAAATTCAGAGTGAGTTTCTCTGAAATTCATAGAAATTTATTATGAATTTAGGTTCAATTTTCTCTATAAGCGCATCTATGCTCATTTTTTTATGTTGGGGTTGGCGATCTTTACAGACTTCTTGTGTGCTGAATATGCACCATTCAAAATCAGTCTCTGCTTTGAATGGTGCATTTTGAACACACAAAAAGTCAGGAGTTCAAATAAGTTATAAAAAATGAAATCCCTTTGTAACAGACGAGTTTCCGTATGAAATCTTGATACGTTGAAAGAGATTGTCCGTCTTGTACACGAAGTGCATCCAGTTTTTGCCGTAACCCTCTCAACTTTCTTTCACATGCTATGTGGATGAAATGATGATACCATGCCAACTTTCAACCTTTTAAGAGTTCATTTGAAATGCTTTTCAATTTTAGGGTCTTATAGCTCAAAATAATTAGTAAATGCATGAAAAATAACAAATGAAGTCAGAAAGGATTGAAAAATGATGATGTGGCTTTGAATGGTGCATTTTGAACACACAAAACGTCAGGAGTTCAAACAAGTTTTAAAAAATGAAATCCCTTTGTAACAGACGAGTTTTC